>NC_057721.1:61238768-61283861 GCF_004010195.1 Chiloscyllium plagiosum | reverse complement strand
GGATTGGACATTCTGGAGGCAGGAAACATGTTTCCGCTGATGGGTGAGTCCCGAACCAGAGGGGACAGCTTTAAAATAAGGGGTAGGCCTTTTAGGACAGAGATGAGGAGAAACGTTTTCACCCAGAGAGTGGTGGCTGTGTGGAATGCTCTGCCCCAGAGGGCAGTGGAGGCCCAGTCTCTGGATTCATTTAAGAAAGAGTTGGATAGAGCTCTCAAGGATTGTGGAATCAAGGGTTATGGTGATAAGGCAGGAACAGGATACTGATACTCAGCCATGATCATATTGAATGGTCGTACAGGCTTGAAGGGCAGAATGGCCTACTCCTGCACCTATTGTCTATTGTCTAACCTATCCATATATATTTGTAAATTTCTTATTTATTCATTGCAACTTAGTTATCAGCTATTTTAGTACCATCTGTAAATCTGGCTCCTCTACTTTTTAGGTATTTTCTAATCAATATTGCACACCCCTGGAGTAGGTGGGTCTTGAATATAGACCTCTTGGCTCAGAGGTAAGGACACTACCTCTGCACCACAAGCACTATCCATGCGTCCAATATCATTATCCAGTGTTATTAATACAGATTGTAAATAGTTGTGGCCTGAAGGCTGAACCCTGTGGCACGCCTGGTTACAGCTTGCCAACAAGAGAAAGACATTCCACCTTGTTATTCAATCCTCTATCCAAAATAATATTTTACTGCAGCCTTGTGTGATCCTACATTGTATATAAACTTTTATGTGGCACCTTGTCAACTTCTGAGGTACCCAAAAAATAGTGCTTGTCCTGAATTACAAATTTGGTTCATGGTTGTCAGGCTATGTCCATGTGCTAGTGGACCTGTTTACTGTATTTCAGGGGGCCAAGTCACCACAAAATTCTTCTGAAGCTTCAGCCTGCAGGCCCAGCTTCTGCATGTCACCGTGCTGAAGAATCCAATTGAGTTGTTTTGAAAATGGCAATTGTATTTGGCATTTACATTGACTTGTGGCTTCTCAAAGTCAAGAAGATTGATGAAGGCAGAGTGGTAGACATTGTCAATATGGACTTCAACATGGCATTGGACAAGATTCTGAATGAAAGACAGGTTAGCAAGCTTATCAAATGGATACAGGGAGATCTAGCCAAATGAATACAAAATTGGCTTGAAGGTAGGAGACAGAGGGTGGTAGTGGTGGAAGGTTGTTTTTCGGATTGGAGCCCTATTAACAGGGCTGTACTGCAAGGATTGGTGTTGGATCAATTTGTCATTGATATACATGATTTGGATGTGAATATAGGAGGTATAGTTGGTATGTTGCAGATGACACCAAAATTTGGTGATATAGTGGACAGTGAAGGAGGCTACTTCAGAATATAACGAGACCTTGATCAGATGGGCCAAGGAGTGGTAGGTGGAGTTTAATGTAGATAAATGTGAGATATTGTATTTTGGTGTGGCAAACCAAGGCAGGACTTTTACAGTTAATGCTAAGGTCCTGGGGAGTGTTGTCAAATCGAGACCTAAGGGTGCAGTGAAAGTGGAGTCACAGGTAGACAGGATAGTGAAGAAGGCATTTGACATGGTTGTCTTCATTGGTCAGTGCATTGAGTACAGGAGTTGGGACATCATGTTGTGGCTGTACGGGACACTGGTGACGCCACTTTTGAAATACTGCATTCAATTCTGATCTCCCTGCTAGAGGAAAGATGTTATTAAACTTGAAAGGGTTCAGAAAAGATTTACAAGGATGCTGTCAGGACTGCAGGTTGTGAGCTATAGGAAGAGGCTGAATAGGCTGGGGCTTTTTTCTCTGGAGCCGGAGAAGCTGAGATGTCGATAAAATCATGAGGGGTATAGATAAGGCGAATAGCAAAGGTCTTTTCCCCAGGGTAGAAGAGTCCAAAACTAGAGGGTAGAGGTTTAAGGTGAGAGGGGAAAGATTTAAAAGGATCCTAAGGGGCAACATTTTCCATGCAGTGTGTAGAAAGAGGTGAGTATAATTACAGCATTTAAAAGACATTTGGACAGGTATACGGATTAGAAAAGTTTAGAGGGATAAACACCAAATTCTGAGAAATGAGACTATATCAGTTTAGGATATCTGGTTGGTGTGGACGATTTGGACTGAAGGACTGTTTCCGTGCTGACTGACTCTAGACTGACTGGGAGAGACTTGTGTATACCTTTGACTGTCTGTTTTGCATTGCTGCTAACTAGTAATGTATCTGAAAGCAGCAACAATCCTTTTCTCTTCACCCATACATTAAGCACAGTGCATCAACCTGTTGGACATAAATTAACAGCATCAAGCCCTACAAGGGAGAAGGAAATGTGCCAATGAATGTGATGTGATCTGTTTGGATGACTTTTAATGGATTTGAATAAATGGCAGTATATGCAAGCTCTGTGTAATTTGGATATTGAAATCAGTAACAGTACCCAGTGTGAGAGGGTAAGATGTGAAATTCAGACTTCAGAAGTGGTGAGCAAATTCATTTTCAACCCTTCAAGTTACCTGGGAGGATTCAGTCACTGGATGACTAATCAGATAAAGTTCACCTCTGTATGTGAAAGAGACAAAATCTGAGAGGAGCTTCATTTCTAGTCGCAGATGCTGTCTTTACCAAATCTGAGATTGGAGGAGTAACAAGGGAAGGAGAAAAGGATCCTGTGTTTGGACAATCTATTCATGGTTTCACTGATAATGCAAGAGACTTTGATCATTACCGATTGTTAGAAATCCTCTGAGTGACTGTGGGGAAAGAAAATGTAAACTTCTTCTTTAAAAAAAAAAAGGACTGTTCGCTTTTGTGGTGATTTTGAATAAGGTGATGACCATACCTGAAGTCTTGGCTGAAGGAGGAAGAGTGCTGGATGCAAATTGGGGGAGTTTGAAGGGGGGGGTGTATGCGTGTGTGTGCTTGGCCCAAGTCTCAGCTGGAGGGGGTCAACAGGTTTCTGGAACCAGGTTTTGTTGTTGGGTGAGAGATGTTGTGGAATCCAAGTTTCAGTCAATGGGGGGAGGGGATTTGTGGGTCCGAATTTTTGCTGGGGCAAAGGATGGCGTTGGTCAGTGGTTACCCTTGAAGTCCCAGTGGGAGCAGGGCATCTGCCTTCATTGAAGGGAGTGGTGGAGGGGTGCTGGGTCTGAGTGTTGACCGGGGATGATGATGATAATAGTCTTGAAAAACTCTTCAGTTGTTGGAGCCATATCTGGTGCAAAGGAAGTTGATTGTTATTGTTGGAGGCCAATTATCTTGCTGGATTGGGGCTGTTGGGATCCTTTAGGCTAATATCCTACCAACAACCATCCTTCAACTGTTTAATCGCTGACATTTCCTTCATCCCAAGTGCAGATGTTTAATGTGTTCAGTACTGTTAGGATTCTAGAGATTGAAGCAGTGTTCATGTGCAGCAAGACCTGGACACCGTTCAGGGTTGTGCTCACAGTGGAGAGTAACATTTATGCCGTACAAGTTCCAGGTGCTGACCATGCCCAACAAGTGATGTCTCCCCATGACATTCAATGGCAGATTAATTGAATCCCCACCATCAGCATTTGGGATTGCCATTAACTGAATTAGTTCAACAGTATAAATGCTATGCAAGAGCAGGTCAGAAGTGGGTTTTCACAATTGAATAACACCAGTCCTGACCCACACCATTACCAGCTTCCAAAAAAATGCATCAATGATCTTCATGCTACAGGTGTTTTATTAAATACTGGGGTCTAGATTCGAGTGGTGCTGGAAAAGCACAGCAGGTCAGGCAGCATCCGAGGAACAGGAAAATAGATGTTTTGGGCAAAAGCCCTTCATCAGGAATGAAGGTAGGGAGTCTCCAGGGTAAGAGGGTGGAGCGGATAGGTGGAAAGAAGATTGGCAGGTAGGACAGGTCATGAGGATGGTGCTGTGCTGGAAGGTTGGAACTGGGGTAAGGTGCGGGTGAAATGAGGAAGCTGGTGAAGTTTCAGAATATGGTTGAAGAGTGCTGTGGTTCTGTTTGCCGAGCTGGAAGTTTTTGCAAACGTTTCGTCCCCTGTCTAGGTGACATCCTCAGTGCTTGGGAGCCTCCTGTGAAGCGCTTCTGTGGTGTTTCCTCCGGCATTTATAGTGGCCTGTCCCTGCCGCTTCCGGTTGTCAGTTTCAGCTGTCCGCTGTAGTGGCCGGTATATTGGGTCCAGGTCTATGTGTTTGTTGATGGAGTTTGTGGATGAGTGCCATGCTTCTAGGAATTCCCTGGCTGTTCTTTGTTTGGCTTGCCCTATAATGGTAGTGTTGTCCCAGTCAAATTCATGTTGCTAGACAGGGGACGAAACGTTTGCAACAAAAACTTCCAGCTCGGCGAACAGAACCACAGCAACGAGCACCCGAGCTACAAATCTTCTCACAAACTTTGAATGGTTGAAGAGTTTCAGGGCAGAGGAGATGACCTAGGGGTTGCAGAGAGAGAGAGACTCTCAGATTCTTGTGGAGAGAGGAGGAGAACTTCTTCAAGGTAGGCATCCTTGCAAGAGGATTTGCAGTAAGGTTAAAATCAACTAGGCAAAAGTGAGGACTGCAGATGCTGGAATACTGTCCACTTGACTACATTCAACAAGTCTAACACCATCCAGTGCAGCCCTCTTGATCATCATCCCATGAACCATCTTAAATACCCATTTCCTTCACCACTAAGACACTGTAGTAGCAATGCAAGATCCCCTGCAGCAAATCATCATTATTTGAAAGCACCTTCCAATCCTGTGATCCCAGCTAGCTGAAAGGGAAAGTGTACCACACATGGGAACATCATCTGCAGACTCCCCTCCAAGTCACACATTATTCTGATTTGGTGCTAAATTGCAACTTGGTCATTATTCCTATGTAAAAACCCAAAACTGTTTCCTAACAGCACTGTTGATGGATGTGTACCAGATGGAGTGCAGTGGTTCGAGAAAGTGGCTCACCATGACCTTTTCGAGAGTAATGTTGAGAATAGGCAAAAGTGACACTTTTATCCCATGAAAGAATGAAGAAAAAATGTTCAAGGTTGGTTTGATCAACTAAATAGCATCGCTCAGCAGAGATGCATTGCTTCTTGACAATACATTTATGCTGGCTGTTGCAGATGTCAAAAATTCACCAGGCTGTACAAAATTGGCTTGCTGCCTGAATCAGAGTTCATGATGACATGTCAATATTACATTGTGATCTCAATGCTTATTTTAAGGGGCTTTTGAATTTGGCTCCGTTATCTGATCGTGGTTTCTTTGCTATTTCTGGGAGCATGTTGTGAATTTCCTGTCAATTTAGTTGCTTTTCAACAATGATTGAACTTCACTGGCTGTAAAGCACTTTGGTTGTCCTGAGGATGTGAAAAATACAAGTCTTCCTTGTTTAAGTTGAAGAAAGTTCTAAAATGTCCAGGATGAAACTGGGAAATGGACAAAATGTTTTAAAAAAAACATTTTATTATTTCAACAAATTAAGCAGCAGGACTTTTATGAAATAATCATGTTTTTAATTTCTGCATTGCATCTGTGTTTGAACACCTTTTTATTTCTACCATTTTACTCTATTTATACTGATTGACCAAAAGGTGGTGATATGCTGTGGCAGTTGTGCATGATGCAGTTTAGTATTTAGAATGAGTCCTCGATCTGACATCCTGAACTAGAGTTAGCGCACAAATGTTCACAGAAATAAATATATAAATATCATGGGTTTTTATGCTGAGAAAATCTGCTATTGAGCATTCAGTATTGTTGTGCTCGAAACTATTAACACATGCATTGTAGGTATGCAAGAAGTTTGTTCAACAACTGCAAATGGCTTAAATACAACAAAACAATATTGCTTGTGTCAGAACCCTAAAATTATAACAATTGTGTATCTGGATGGTAGAGGAGGAGAATCTAGTTTAATTGAGCTAAGATGTATCACAGGGTCTTTATGAAATATAAAGATTGTCAAAAGCTGTCAGTCATAAATGATTTCATTTTAAATGGTATTATATGCTGATAAGCTTCTGTTCCACATTTTTAGGGTCATGAAGATGAGGTGTTTGTTTTGGAGCCACATCCATTTGACTCCAGAATTATTTTGTCTGCTGGCCATGATGGCAATATCTTCATTTGGGACATCACTAAAGGCATAAAATCTCACAATTACTTTAACATGGTAGGTGTGTTAAGCAGATGCGGGAGGGGTTCAGCATTTACATTCAGTTTGGATGAACTTGAATTTATTAATCTAAGTGAGATTATTTTTGCTAAGTAGAATATCTTTTGCTAATAGGAACATAGGAAATGAGATGAAGAGTAGGATGTTTTAAATAGTCTTGCTATTCAGTAAGGTCATGGCTGATTTGTTAGTGGTCTGAACTTCACTTTGCTACCTGCTTTTCTTACTCTAGATTCCCTTGTCTATCAAAAATCTAACAAACCCTCCCTTCAGTAATTTCAGTGACTGAGTCTCCATGGTGACACTGAGAAAATCTTTTGATCAACTGTCTTAAGGAGTTCTCGTAATCCTAAACAGTGTCCCTTTGTTCCAGTGTTCCTAACTACAGGAAACATCCACTATCTAAGCCCCACCCTATCTAAGCCCCACTGGTATTGTCCAACCTATTCAACTTTTGTAAAATAAGCTATTCATCATTAGAATGGGTCGAGTGAACTTTCATTAAACCATTTCTAACACAATTGTATGTTTGTCAACAAGGGGATTAAGATTCAATGAAATGCTAATTTCTTCTCACTAAGACTTGGTACATCTGCGGTAGAACTTTCGATTTTCGTATTCCATTCTTGTTATAAAATGGCAATACTCTATTTGTCTAACTTATTCTTGATTGTTCTAGTTTTCAAAATTTTGAAATGAATGTTTAAATTACTTGTGTATGATTCCTTCATAGATTGAAGGCCAAGGTCATGGTGCTGTATTTGACTGCAAATTTTCACCAGATGGCCAACACTTTGCTTGCACAGATTCACATGGACATCTGCTTATATTTGGATTTGGATGCAGTAAACTGTATGAAAAGGTACTATTTTGAGTTGGTCTGTTTTTTAAATCTTCCAATTTCTTTAATTTTAATTGGCAAAATCTGCAGTTGCCCTGTATGTCAAATGAAGCAAGCCAAGTAATGTTTCTTTATTTAATATAAAAGCAACATAATCAAGTGCTCTTTCTATAACCACTCCCTTTTGGAATGGCAGGCAGTGACCAGTGGTGTGCCGCAGGGATCAGTGCTGGGACCGCAGCTTTTTACAATGTACATTAATGATATAGATGAAGGTATTAAAAGTAATATTAGCAAATTTGCTGATGACACAAAGCTGGGTGGCAGGGTGAAATGTGAGGAGGATGTTAGGAGAATACAGGGTGACCTAGACAGGCTAGGTGAGTGGACAGATGCATGGCAGATGCAGTTTAATCTGGATAAATGTGTGGTTATCCATTTTGGTGGCAAGAACAGGAAGGCAGATTACTACCGAAGTGGAGTCAAGTTAGATAAAGGGGCAGTACAATGAGACCTAGGTGTTCTTGTACATCAGTCAATGAAAGCAAGTATGTAGGTACAGCAGGCAATGAAGAAAGCTAATAGCATGCTTGCCTTCATAACAAGAGGAATTGAGTATAGAAGCAAAGAGGTCCTTCTGCAGCCGTACAGAGCCCTGCTGAGACTGCACTTGGAAATTGTGCGCAGTTTTGGTCTCCAACTTTGAGGAAAGACATTCTGGCTATTGAGGGAGTGCAGCATAGGTTCACGAGGTCAATTCCTGGAATGGCGGGACTATCTTACGCTGAAAGATCAGAGCGACTGGGCTTGTATAGACTTGAGTTTAGAAGACTGAGAGGGGATCTGATTGAGATGTATAAGATTATTAAAGGATTGGATACTCTGAAGGCAGGAAGCATGTTTCTGCTGATGGGTGAGTCCCAAACCAGAGGACACTGTTTAAAAATAAGGGGCAAGCCACTTAGAACAGAGTTGAGGAGAAACTTCTTCACCCAGATAGTGGTGGGTGTATGGAATGCTCTGCCCCAGAATGCTGTGGAGGCCAAGTCTCTGGATACTTTCAAGAAAGAATTGGATAGAGCTCTTAGGGATAGTGGAATCAAGGGTTATGGGGATAAGGCAGGAACAGGATACTGATGATGATCAGCCATGATCATATTAAATGGTGGTGCAGGCTTGAAGGGCAGAATGGCCTACTCCTGCATTTATTGTCTATTGACAATCAGTTTTACAATTAGCAAAGGAAGAAGTTAGTATTCTTCTGGTTGTAGGTTTGCTCACTGAGCTGGAATGTTCATTTTCAGATGTTTCATCACCATACTAAGTATCAGTGAGCCTCCAGATGAAGCATTGCTGGTGCTTCCTGCTTTCTATTTATGTTTGGATTTCCTTGGGTTGATGTTGATGGATGTGAGCAGGGCTGTTATGTAAATCAAATTACAACTTCCAGGATGTGGACAAGAAAGACTTTTTAGCAGCATTAGAAACAACATTGAAAGACAACCAACTCACAGAAGAAACCCAGTAAACTATCAGACCAACATTAAACAGGAAATTGGAAGGAAACATACTCCATACACAAGAAAGGAAAGCACTAGAAAGACTTAAAAAAAATTGTTATCCTACCTGCAGACAAAGGACACTTGACAGTCATTTTAAATCAAAGAGATTACATTGAAAAAGTGAACGCATTACTTGCAGATACCAACACTTAGCAACAAGCGGCGATAGACTTGATCCCACAACTGGAGAACTGAATCACAGCCCTACTCAAAAAAAATTTCAGAAATCTGGAGAAGTAAATAAGACCGACTTCCAAAAATGAAACCAGACAGATCCAACACACCACGCCTGTACGGATTACCCAAAATTCCTAAACCAGGATTTCCCCCCATAGTCTCGCTTCCTGGAATACCAACTTAGAGATTGGCTAAAGAGTTACACCAAAGACTAAAACACTTAGTAGAAGACTCATGCCACTCCATCCACTCCACCCAAGGATTCCTGAAGACCATCAAAAACACCAATATAGAAGAGGAAGAAGTAATGGTCTCCTTTGACTTAACAGCCCTGTTCACATCAATCTAGCCAAGGAAACACTGACTACACTATTACAAGACCTAAAGACACACACACACCAAACACCACCAACTTCATCAGCAAGGACATTATTGTCAAGCTCGTAGACCTATGCCTTACCACCCACTTCATCTTGAACAACAAAATCTACAGACAAACCAATGGAACATCCATGGGATCTCCGATATCAGGGTTCTTGTCAGAGACAGTAATGCAGAGACTTGAACAAACAGCTCTGCCAACCATCCAACCCAAACTTTGGGTCCGCTATGTGGATGACTTTGTCATCAATAAATGAAACAAATTAGAGGAAACCTTCAAGACCATCAATAATACCCTTACTGGCATAAAATTCACTAAAGAAGATGAAAACAACAACAAACTGCCATTCCTAGATGTCGCAGTAGAGCGAAGAGCCAATGGGGAACAACAAACCAGCGTGTACAAGAAAATAACACTCACTGACCAAAAATTGAACTACAGAAGCAATCATCCCAACACCCACAAACGTAGCTGCATCAGAATATTATTTCAATAAGCCACCACACACTGCAGCACGGAGGGATCACGCAGAGCAGAGGAAAATCACCTGTACAGTGTATTCAAAAAGAACGGGTACCCAATGAACACAGTCCACCGATTTCTCAGCAACAAACCCAAACAAGCAGACAAAACGCGTCCAGCAACCCTCGCCACTCTCCCCTGCATGACAGACATTTCGGAAATGACTGCCAGACTACTCAGACCCCTTGGCATCATGGTAGCCCACAAACCCACCAACACAGCAACTAATGAACTTGAAAGACCCTATATAAACAACAAGCAAAACTAATGCCATTTGCAGAATACCTTGCAAGAACTGTAACAAGCACGACATTGGACCAGCAGGCAGAAAACTAGCCACCAGGATGCATGAACATCAACCAGCCACATCCATCCTAGGACTAGCCAAACAGAGAGACACTCGAGAATTCCGAGAAGCATGGCATTCCATATGGAACTCTGTCCACAAATACATTGACTTAGATCCCACTTACCAACCAACCATCACCACCACCACCAGAAAAAGGACAGGAAATGACGTCACCACAGGAGATGACGTCACCGACCCAAGGAAACTCAAACATATAAATAGAAAACAGGAAACACCAGCAGTGCTTCATCCGGAGGCTCACTGAAGATGTTACCTAGTTTGGTGATGAAATGTCTGAAAATGAACCTTCTAGCTCAGCAAGCAAACCTACATCCAGAACCTCAACCTGAGCTACAAATCTTCTCAAAACTCGCTAATTAGTATTTTTGATTTTGAATGCTGTCTGTTAAGCATATTTGGAAGATGCATGTACATTGATTTCTGGTGAGACCTAGATAAGTCTTGCTTGTGATGCTCTGCTCGAATTTTATACTTGCATATATCTACAATAACAGCTTGCATTGGTACAAAGTTTAAAACATAAAATATAACAGAATACTTCATGAAGGAACGAACTATACAAGAATCAGAGGATTTAAAAGACTTTCATGAAGAAAGGTAGGCCTTGTAGTTTTGTTGAAGCAGGGAAGTAAGTTACAATGAAAAGGCCAAAGGATTCTGGCGCCAAAATAGGTCAAAGCTCTGATATCAAATCAATAATATCAGAAGGAACTGCACATGAATCCATAGTTTATAGTTAAAATCTCTGTGTGAGCTGTGGAGGCATTTATAGGCAAGAAATTTTACTTTAAGGTGCCAGCACTGCACCAAAGAATTGCTGAACAAATGAAATCCTGGGGTTTAGGTGGCATAGTTTTGAGGAAGTTGAAATTTGTCTATATTTATAAACCAAGAATGGCCTCTTAGATATGTTTATTTGATTATATTTCTTGATGAGTTCCTCTGAAGAGGGTAGATAAAAATTTGACAATTTTGTAGTTAATGTGAAAATGGCTATCAATAACTTGTAACATGAATGCTGATTGAATTAAGTAATTTGGTTTGGACAACACTTTGATCCAACATATTGGGAATTGCCATATATTTAAATACACTCACTTCTGTTCAAACTAAAAAGATCATGAAATGCAAAACTGGATAATTAAAATAAAAACCAATTGGAAAATGATTGTAGTACTTACCAAAGTGTTTTGTTTGTCAAAGCATCATGTGTTTGACTTGAATAGTAGAGTCTGTACTTTGCTCTGTACAGAAACAAATACATAAAAACATGGAATAAAACTTAACTGCTGGAGTAACTCTGGTCTGGCAGCATCTGTGGAGAGAAGGTAAAAACAATGACTGTAGATGCTGGAAACCAGAATTTGGATTAGTGGTGCTGGAAGAGCACAGCAGTTCAGGCAGCATCCAAGGAGCAGCGAAATCGACATTTCGGGCAAAAGCCCTTCATCAGGAATAAAGGCAGTGAGTGCTCCACCCCCTCCTCCCTGACCTATCACCTTCATCCACTCACCCATTGTACTCTATGCTACTTTCTTCCCACCCCCACCCTCCTCTAGCTTATCTCTCCACGCTTCAGGCTCACCTGCCTTTATTCCTGATGAAGGGCTTTTGCCTGAAACGTCGATTTTGCTGCTCCTTGGATGCTGCCTGAACTGCTCTGCTCTTCCAGCACCACTAATCCAGATTCTGTGGAGAGAAGGCAGAGTTAACATTTAGAGTCCAGTGACCTTTTTTCAAAAGGTGAAAATGTGCTTTGCTTGCTTGCAGATTCCGGAACAAATGTTTTTCCATACTGACTATCGTCCCTTAATTCGTGATGGGAACAATTTTGTCTTGGATGAGCAAACTCAACAGGCTCCCCATCTCATGCCCCCACCTTTCCTAGTGGATGTGGACGGAAATCCTCATCGAACGGAATACCAACGATTGGTGCCGGGTCGTGAGAAATGTCTGGATGAGCAGCTCATACCACAACTTGGATATGTGGCAACAAGTAAGTGGCTTAGCTTAGACCCAAGTCTTAGAAAGGTCTTTAAAAATGGTGTTTCACTATTGTTTCTAAAAACTAAATGATTAAGAACATAAAATGATCGCTGTGATATGTCCCACCTATAGGATTGACTGCAGAGACTTCACTGGGTTTTATGTCAAACATTTTTAAAACCAGTGACTTTTAAGTTAGAAGAATAAGTGTAACAGGTGCATGCGAGTACCACCAAAACACTCCTCGAAGTCTCTCGTTATCCTGTCTTGAAATTATATCAGCATCAAAAAGTGTGGTGCTGGAAAAACCAGCCAGTCAGGCAGCATCTGAGGAGCGGGAGAGTTGACGTTTCGAGCATGAGCTCTTCATCAGGAATGGGATACCCTCACCTTCCTGATGAAGAGCTTAAGCTCAAAACGTCGACAATCCTGCCTGACCAGCTGTGCTTTTCCAGCACCATGCTTTTTGACTCTGATCTCCAGCATCTGCAGTCCTCACTTTCTCATAGTTGAAATGATATAATTTCAATGAGGAATGCAATATAGCGCAATAGGAGTAACACCAGGCATAACTAAAATAGGATGCTAACCTGGTGAAGTGACATAATAGATCTCTGAACATGTTAAAACTTGGAAGTTGCATGTGATAAAGCTAAATGATCCCACAACTAGCAGGTCAGAATGAAAATTCTGTAGCCTTGCTACATCTATGCCTGAAAGGAGGTGGATAATTAAACATCACATGGGAGGACAAGGAAACTGTATGAACATTCCCAACCTCAATGGAGAAGATAGCAGCAGAGTTCACTGATCCATTTCAACCATCACCTAAGGGCCATGTCATCATAGATGCTGGGTTTTGACTAATTCAGTTCATACCATGTGATATCAAGAAACAATGACTGATATTGGTGATCATTTCAATCCAAGTCCCTCTGAAGTGCCTTCAGCTCAACCATCTTCAACTGCTTCATCAATGATGATTCTTCCACAAGGTCTGAAGCAGGGATGTTTCATAATTGCAGTGTTCAGTACTATGTGACTCTTCAGATACTGAAGCAATCCAACTCCCAAAAGATTGGGTTGGCACCTGATAAGTGGCAAGTAACATTTGTGCCACAAAGTTACCATGCTCACTAAGAGAGAATCTAATTACCTCTCAGAATTATTATTGATGAATGCCAGCCATCTGCATCGTTATGGAGCGTTTGACTAGAAACTTGCTTTTTTATGACTTGCTGCACCGTCATGTTCCCTGATTATTAAAAAAGAACAAAAGATCTGTGGATGCTAGAAATTAGAAGCAGTCATATACACTGGTTTTAAGTGCATTTCAGAGCCTGTATACCTTAAATATAAGAAATAAAGGAAAAGTTCATTTGACTGATCAAGCCTGCCTTGCTATTCAGTAAGATCATGGCTGGTCTGCCCCAGGCATCAACTTCTCTATTGTACCAGAGGAGTATTGATGTCACTCCCTGCTGTTTCTAAAGTCTATTTACATCCTTTATAAATATTTTCAGTGATCTAGCCTCCACGATCCTACCTTCCAGAAGAAGGAACACCTCTGCATCTTTTGAGAGTCCCCTTATTCTGTAATTATATCCAAATTTGAAATCCCTCTCAGAATTTTGTTTCAGTAAGATCATCCTCATTCTTCTAAACTCCAGTGAATAAATGTCTAACCTGTTTAGCTATTATTGATATGTCACTGCTTTCATCCCAAGAATCAGTGTGGTAAATTTGTTTTGAACAGCTCCAATCCCAGTGTATCATGGAACATAGAACAATATAGCTCAGGAATGGACTCTTATAACTAACATGATGCCAAATTTAACTAATCCCTTCTTCATGACCTTGGTCTGTATCCCTCCATTCCTTGCATATTCATATGCTTATCTAAATGTCTTTTAAACTCCCCTGTAGTAAGTTATATTATTTTTTAAACTGCGAAGTCCAAAGCTATACATAGTACTGCAAGTGCAGTCTCTCCAACACCCTGTACAGTAGTAACGAGACTTGGCTAATATTAAACTTCGATCTGCCAAGCAATAATTTCGTTTCATTTTTTATGACTTGCTACACTGTCATTCTACCTGATTATTTAAAAAAAAAACAAAGACCTGTGGATGCTGGAAATTAGAAACAAAAACAGAAATCAGAGGAAAGTATCAGTAGGTCTGGCAGCATGTGTGGAGAAGAATCAAAGTTGACATTTGGGGTCAGGTGACCCTTCAGAACAAGACTTCAGAACGTCAAGTCCCACTTCCTCCAGAGGTGTCTAGTCACATTACTGACTGGGTTGATGAGAAAAGTAGTTACCTAAAAAAGAAAGAAAGAGTTGCTCAGTTGAGTAATAACATTTCTTGGGGGGAAAAAGAAAGCATAGAGTCATAGAGATGTACAGCATGGAAACAGACCCTTTGGTCCAGGGGGTAGGTGAGAAAAAAAAAAGCAGATATGAATGTTCATGGCATAGTGATAGTGTCCCTGCCCCTGGCAAGAGGCTTAGGTTCAAGTCCTACTTCCTTCAGAGGTGTGTAATGATAACTCTGAACAAGTTGAATAGGGGTTTAAAAAAAACACATTCGCAGTAGTTAAAAGGGAAAAAGGGGACAAATAAGTTATGGAGATTTTAGTGGTAACAAAGTTGCTCAGTTTGTGTAATAGCATTTTAAATATAAAAAGATGTCTGCAGGACTATCTTGCCCTGCGCTGGGACTAGCCTATGAATGCCACAAGTAGCGGCTCCATTTTGGTGTTCACCAATAAATGATGTTCCTTTCCAGTCAGTCTTCCTGAGTTATTGCACTATATTTCTGTCTGCCAAGTATTTTTCCCCACTCACTGAACTTGAGTGACACAGTGGCTCAGTGGTTAACACTGCTGCCTGTCGATGCCAGGGACCTGGGCTTGATACCAGCCTCTGGCAACTGTCTCTGAAGTTTGCACATTATCCACATGTCTGAAGGGTTTTCTCCCACAGACCAAAGATGTGTAGATTAGGTGGAATGGCAGTTTTGAATTGAATAGGGATATGCAGGCTCGGGGGATTAGCCAGGGGGAATGTAGGGTTATAGGGATAGGGTAGGGGGATAAGTCTGGGTAGGATGCTCTTCGGAGAATTGTTGCAGACTCGAGGGGCTGAATGGTCTGCTTCTGTGCTGTAGGGCTTCTGTGTTTCTAATCTACTTCATAACGTGTGCTTCCACTTATATTGGCACACTGCCCCTCATCCACGTCATTGATATGGACAGTAGAGAACTGAGGTCTTAGGGCTGATCCTTGTACCCCTTTACTAGTTATGCCTTTCTAACTTGAAAAAGATCCTGACTGTCCGTGTTAACCAATCCTCAACTCGTGCTAATATATTACCCTCAAGGCTATATGATCCTGCCTTGTGCAACAAGCTTTTATATGCCACCTCATTGAATGCCTTCTGAAAATCCAATTATGCTTACATGTCTGCCATTACTAATCCACATTCTCTTTGATCCATTATCACAACTACCTTTACAGCATTCTTCATACCTCTCATTCACTCTCTCTCTCGCTCCTGTTTTCTCTCGCTCACTCATGCTCGTGTTCCCTCTCTCCTCGTTCTGTTTCACGCCTGCTCTCCCCCCCTACCTATTGGTCGTTGCCTGCATTGCCCTCCTGATGCCCCCACTCTCCTGTCCTGCCCCCTCCTCTTCTCCCACCCTTACCCTTGTTCGCTCCATCTCCTCCCTTGCCCACTCGCCCCCTCAGGCCACTCTCACCATCCCCCCTTCCTCTTGCTCTCTTGCGCCCAGCCTGCCTTGGGGTATCTCGTATGCACCCTCGCTTCCAGCTCCCCCTCACTCACTCACTACCTCCCTTTTAAAACATCGTTTGCCTTCCTAATTGCTTGCTGTGTTGCCGTATCAATTTGTGATCAATGCTAAGCTAATTTACACTGCATACCAACATGTAGTTCTTCCCTTCTCATTTCATACTAAGATGAACAATTTCTTCACTGAACAAAATTTTCAAAATTCTTTACCCTGTTTGCTATTTTTAAGACTGGGTTTTTTTTTAACACTAAGTTGAGAGTTAAGTGGATTTGAGTGGCAACGTGAAGTAATGGTAGGTCAACTACTGAATGCCGAGCAAACATTCAGGACTATATTGCATATGCCTCTTCCTGCTGTGCAGGATGCTTTGGACAATCTCCAACTCTAATCTCCCCCTTCTGATAGCTGCCATCAGCATGCTTCCTCTTCCCAGTCACAGCTCAGCCTTATGAAAAACTATTGTTTGAAATATCTTCTTAATGTTGGTCTGTTAATAGGTGATGGTAATGTTGTGGAACAAGTAATTGGGCAGCAAACAAGTGATCAAGATGAACAAAACATGGAAGTGAGTGTGCTGGATGGCATAATCCGAAATTTACAACAGGAACAAGACCAACGTTTAGGAACTGAGCAACGTGGGGCAAATAATCCTCCCCATAGGATCAATACACCTTCAAGAGGTATAATTTTGTTTTTGAGTAATTGCTCCTTGAGTTTTGTTTGCAATCAGCAAGCTGCAATGTTAGAGAAATGTTAATTGCACTGAGTGTTAAAAATTGTATGCCTTATCTATTTAATCACCTGGACATGGAGAGCAATTTCGGTTTGTATAACTGAACAGTATGGTGCTACGTCATTCTATAGTTTGACAATGCAATACCTAATGTTAACTTGCTCTGAGGTGTATGCTTATTTGCTATGATCATGCTTAAACTGTGTCTAATGTTTTAAAATACATTCAACATAAATTGACTTTCATCTAATTCTAATCCTGTTGAATGAAAAAAAAATTGTAGTGCAAAAATCTTGAAGTTATGTGAAATAGTCTTTCACTGACTCTTACAAACATAGTCACACAGCGCAAAAGAAGCCCTTCAGCCCACTGAGTCTGTGCCAAAGCCACAACTATCTCACTAATCTCATTTCAACACCTGGCACATAGTCTTGAATGTTATGACATTTCAAGTCCTCATATATGTAATTTTTAAAAGTTGAGGTTTTTCACCTCTACTACACTCAATAGCGTTCCAGATTCCCATTGTCGTCCTGTTCCCACTTTAATAGAAGCAAAACGCTCAGACACGTGATATAGTTTTACCTCCTTTATTCCGGCTGTGGAGGGAGAGAGAACGATTGCACATGTGCGCAGAGACATGAGTTCTCGGTCTTCTCTCAAACAACAGTTTCTTAATGAATTACATAATCATTTTACAGGGAGGAGCATTCAGATAAGGCAACATACATATTGATTGGGTAACCTTTACAATCAGCGAGCGTCAATAGTAGAGCCTAAGCCTTCTGCTGTTGTACAATGAATGTTCTTAACCTTGTTAACGGGCTTCACATAATGGATACTTGTCCCCTTGTTAACTGACCTTACATACTGAATGCTTCCAATATTGTTAAATAATGAATGCTTTTTCAACTTGTTAACGCTTACCCTTGCCTCCAGCACTCCATTGTTAAATGCAAGTTCTTATCTGATTTGAGTCATGCTCAGCTGGACCTCTTGTTTCACATAACTCAAAACTTAACTCTTTCCCTACCTGCTCATACTCTATACGCATTCTCACCCACCTCTGGGTAAAAAAACTCTTTGCTCAAATCCCCTCTGAACCTCCTGCTCTTTGCCTTAAAATTATGTCCCCTTATTATTGACCTTTCAATGAAGGTGAACATTAGCTGTACTCAATCTTTTTGCACTTCAGTTAAGTTCCTCCCTCATCCTACTCTGCTCATAAGAAAACAACCCAAGCCTATCCAACCTTTCTTCATAACTGAAATGCTCCAACCCCGGCAACATCCTGATGAACTCCTTTTCACTCTTTGCATGAGAATCACCATCTTCCTGTACTCCAGCTATTGCCTAACCAAAATTTTGTACATCTCCAGCATAACCTCCACGCTCCGAAACGCTGTCCCACAACTGACAGAGGCAACTGTCTCATTTGCCTTATCTATCACTTATTAAAACAGGTTGTAATTTTATAAAGGTACTTTAATGTACAATACATAATCCGTGTTAGAGACAGATGAAAAGAGTTTTTCATTTAAAATTGTTGCTTCAGTGCCTTTGGTTTTGCTGTTAATGCAGTGATAAAGCTACTCCTACCATTTAAGTGGTTTTATTACAGTATGTTTTATTTCAGTGTCAGTGTACTCATTTTAACACAAAATATCAAGTTTTTAGAATATCCCAAACCGGATGTATTATCTTGGACATGGTTAGAACTTAGTCAAGTTTTCTGGTGTCTGAGTGTTTGTTCGGACAGGTTAGTTCTATATTAGACCTTGTAATTTGCAGCTTGCTGAGCGAAGTTAGTTGTTATAAATGACAGAGACTGCTCTGTAAACCTCATTGACTACATGGAAGATGGATAAGGCTTAACCTGAGTTTGAAGTTCATGAACATAGAAGGTTGCCTAGTTTGAAGCTATTGGGAAAATCTACAGTGGGTCTCACAGTACCTTCTCGCAAAAAGATGATAATTGGCAGATTATTTTCCAAGAATTGGAAAAGTAACCACAAGGGACTGAGGCCTTCACAATCAAGAGAGCGTAAATGAAAGTAGAAGATATTACCTCTGAGTGTTACCTGCAGTGTTACCTGGAATGAAGGAAAATTATCCAGAAGGCATATTTGTGTATAGTCCCTTCAGAACTAAACTCTTAACATTCGCCTGTACCTGTGTTTTGGTTTTTGCCGCTGTTTACCTGTTATTTACTTAACTATGCTATTTAACCAAGTGATTTGCCTGTATTGCTTGCAAGACAAAGCTTTTCACTGTGCCTCAATACATATGACAATAAATTCAATTCTTGTAGCAGAAATGATGGCGTAATTAGGGATTAAACCTGAGTGCATAAAATATTAACTGATTTAATTTTAGTGTTAACTCATGTTTACTTTATATAGAAGAATACAGAGCAAAGTAAAGCAGTTTGCAGCTTGTTGATTTTTTTTAAAAAATGAAATAATGTGGCTCAGTTTTATCTATGAAAGGTTAAGTTTCTGGTCCCAAACCAGATCACAGCAAGTTGAGCATTTAAAAAGAAATGTGAGGGAGAAGATAGGTCAATATATGCAATATTCTACTTAGACATTCTGTAAATCCCTCTGTGGGGCGACAAAGACTTAAACTTTGTTTACTTTAGTGATAGAAAGGATAGGTGTGTATACCACTGAGCAAGAGTTATAGCTTGGGGAAAGGCAATTACAATGCGATTAGGCAAGATTTAGGAAGCATAGGATAGGGAAGAAAACTGCAGGGGATGGGCACATTAGAAATGTGGAGCTTATTCAAGGAAAAGCTCCTGAGTGTCCTAGATAAGTGTGTACCTGTCAGGCAGTTTGGATCAATAATTGGTTTGCTGAAAGAAGACAGAGGGTGGTGGTTGATGGGAAATGTTCATCCTGGAGTCCAGTTACTAGTGGTGTACCGCAAGGGTCGGTGTTGGGTCCACTGCTGTTCGTCATTTTTATAAACGACCTGGAAGAGAGCTTACAAGGGTGGGTTAGTAAATTTGCAGACGACACTAAGGTCGGTGGAGTTGTGGATAGTGACAAAGGATGTTGTAGGTTACAGAGAGACATAGATAAACTGCAGAGCTGGGCTGAGAGGTGGCAAATGGAGTTTAATGTGGACAAGTGTGAGGTGATTCACTTTGATCGGAGTAACCAGAATGCAAAGTACTGGGCTAATGGTAAGATTCTTGGTAGTGTAAATGAGCAGAGAGATCTCTGTGTCCAGGTACACAGATCCTTGAAAGTTGCCACCCAGGTTGACAGGGTTGTTAAAAAGGCATAGTGTTTTAGCTTTTATTAATAAAGGGATCGAGTTCCGGAACTGTGAGGTTATGCTACAGCTGTACAAAACTCTAGTGCGGCCGCCCTTGGAGTATTGTGTACAGTTCTGGTCACCGCATTATAAGAAGGATGTGGAGGCTTTGGAAAGGGTGCAGAGGAGATTTACAAGGATGTTGCCTGGTATAGAGGGAAGGTCTTAGGAGGGAAGGCTGAGATAGTTGAGGCTGTTTTTGTTAGAGAGAAGAAGGTTGAGAGGTGACTTAATAGAGACATGTAGATAATCAGAGGGGTAGAAAGGTGGACAGGGAGAGTCTTTTTCCAAGAATGGTGACGGTGAGCCCGAGGGGGCATAGCTTTAAATTGAGGGGTGATCGATATAGGACAGATGTCAGAGGTAGTTTCTTTACTCAGAGTAGTAAGGGTACGGAATGCTTTGCCTGCAACGGTAGTAGATTCGCCAACTTTAAGTGCATTTAAGTCATCATTGGCCGTACATGGAATAGTGTAGGTTAGATGGGCTTCAGATTGGTATGACAGGTCGGTGCAACATCCAGGGCCGAAGGGCCTGTACTGCACTAATGTTCTATGTAACTTCGAACAGGAGTGACGGTGTGGGTCGTAGTATTAAGCAGGTGATAGAAAAGCATTGGTAGTTGTAATTGCAGCTGACTTCACTATACACTGACGAACACTACTACTGTAGAGAATGTTTCTGGAGTGAGTTAAGGATGGTTTTCTAGATCAATGTGAGGAGATACCAACGACAGAACAAGCCTTTTGAGACTAACATTATGCACCAAAGAGGGCGAAGTAACCCTCTTGTAAAACAACCTTTAAGAATGAGTGACCATAGCACGGTAGAATTTTACAATATGTTTGAAACAGGATAATTCATTCTGAAGGTAAAATGTTAAATTTGAACGAAGGAAATTTTGAACGAATGAATTCAAATTACCTGAGGTTGATTGGCAAAATACATCAAAGGTATGAAGAGACGGAAGCAATGGATAGCCTTTAAATAATTGTCTCTCAATTTGCAGCAACTTCACATTTCTTCAAGGCCCACAAACCTCAAAAATGTCAGCCAACTGTAGCTAACAAAGGAAGTTAATGATTGTATGAAATGAAAAATGAAAAGCCTACAAAGTTGCCAGAAATAGTAGTATACCTAAGGATTGGGAGGTTTTTAGAATATGCAAAGGTGGACCAAGGAACTGATGAAGGGAGAATAGAATAGGACTGTAAACTAGCAAAATAACATAAATGAGCTGTTCAGAGCTTCAAGAAATATGTATAAAGAAAATTTTTAACTAGGACAAATGGGGATCCATGGCAAGCAGAGTTGATGTGGACTAGAGATAAATGATATTTATGATGAAGAAGATACAATAAATCATCCATTAATAGAGATCTAAAGGACTAGAGAGAATAAGAAATTCTGAGAAATTATCTTAGTTACGAATTCAACCCTTTGAACCCACTCCACCATTTGATATGAACGTGGCTGATCTCATTGTCGTACATACTTCAATCAGATCCTACCTAATTCTTCTGAACTCCAGTGAGTACAAGCCCAATTCAAAGCTCTTCATACGATAGCCATTTCATCCTAGAATCAATCTAGTGAACCTCCTCTGAACTGCCTCTCATGCCACCACATCTTTGCTCAAGCAAGGAGACCAAAGTTGGAGACAATACTCTAGGTGTCATCCCGGTAACACCTTAAACAATTGCAACACCACTTTTACGTTTATTGCAAAAGGACTGGATTATAAGGATTCTGTTTGTCTGTTTTGTTATATGTTGCGCCTGCAGAGCCACTTAACACGATTCACGCGCAAGGACACCCGTATCCCTCTGCACTGACTCAATTTGAACTACTTCCTATTTAAATAATAATTTTCCTTTTTTTTTCCAGCCAAAATGCATAACCTCATACTTATTCACTTTCAACCCCATCTGCCAAATTCTTGCCTTTGTTATCCTTGACTTCCTTATTAAGACATGAATGATACTTCATCTTTTTACAATTCCTCTTCCTCTAGGGAATATACTTCAGTTGAGAGGTATTTAGTGTCTCCCGAAGCATTTGATAATGTTATTTGGCCGCCCTGCCCTTCAATTGTTTGCCTAGTCCAGTAGCGCCAACTCCTTCCTCAACATTAAAACTCTTGTATGTGCCTGTATTCACTTACTCAATCTGAATTTGGAACTCTAGCATGTTTTGGTCACTCCTTCTCAGAGGATCGTTAATTACAAGACCATTTATTCATCCTTCCCTGTTGGATAGTGTCAGTTCTCTGCTTAATTCCATGCCATGTTGCTGCAAGAAACAATCTCTCATACACTCTATGAACCTTTCCTCAAAGCTACCCTCGAGCTCATTTATCCAGTCAATATGCATATTAAAATCACCTACAATTACTGTTGTGCCATTCTAACAAGCCCTCGTTATTTCATGGCTTATGCTATACTTTACGTTGGAAGCTTTGCTGTCATCCTTAACCAATAAAGCAACGCTACCTTCTGCTTCTCCTTTTGGAATACTGAGTATGCTTGGATATTTAACTACCAGTTCTCCTCCTCTGGTGGCCACATTTCAGAAATTGCCACCAGGTCATACCTATTTTTCTATTTGTGTTGTTAACTCATCAACTTTATTTTGAATGCCACATGCATTTAGGTGCAAGGACTTGAAATAAGTTCAAAAAGAAAACTCAAAAGAACTGCTGATGCTGGAAATCAGAAACAAAAACTAAAACAGAAGTTGCTGGGAAAACACAAGGTCTGGCAGCATCAATGCAGAGAAATCAGAGTTAACAGACTCAAAGATCTCAATTTTAATCCTCTGCACCCCCACCTTAATGAATTTTGGGCATGACATGACGTTGAACTCTCTTCCTCCTTCAGCTCTGTGCTCAATCCTTTGGACAAGAGTCCTTTTCCCATCCCACAGATCCCTTCACCCACCTCCAACACACTCCCTCTACCTGAACCCTTCCCTCTGGCCTTTTACCTGCGCTTGACCTGTTCGTTGAAAATGCAGTTCTGAGGAAGGGTCACTGGACCTGAAATGTGAACTCTGATTTCTCTCCACATATGCTGCCAGACATACTGAGCTTTTCCAGCAATTTCTATTTTAGTTTTGGTTTTAAATAAGTTCTACTGAATTGTATTTCTCTTTTAATATTTTCTTGTGCAGTGCAGCTTTTGACACACTCCATCCTTTTTTCTTGATCCTTGATAATACTGAGCCCCATCACAATCTTTGAATTCAACTTTCAACTCACATTTTGATCTTTTATGAATACTTCCCTCACCATGGTTATTGGACCAGCCCTACCTGATTAGCTTATTAACCTCTACCTTCTGCTCACAATCTGACTTACTGCTTTGGTTCCCTCTGCCTTATTAGTTTAAATCCACCTGGGTTTCACGAGCAAATCTTCCCAGCAGGATGTTCGTGCCCGTCTAGTTAGCAACCACTCCTTTTTTTAAACAGATCCCAACTGCCTTGGAAGAGATCCCAATGATCCAAAAATATGACTAATTTGAAACCCTTCTGCCTGCACCAGTAAGGAGGCTGTGTTGGGGAAATTACCATATATACTCGAGTAAACATTTACCCCTTTTGGCCAAAAAATCTGGATTTTCCATATATTTCATGTTTAAGTCAAACTTGGTTCTTCACAGATCAACATTTGTGAGTCAAAGTATTATCCTGTATACAAATGTTACAATGTGGAAACATTTTTTTATGCTATTGTGTTTCGATATACAATTCTCATCAATTTGGCGTAAAAGTTTAACATGCATCAGATCAGAGTCAAGTGACAACCTCCCTTTGTGTGCAGTTCAGCTGAGCTCAGTTCCCCTGTAGCATCCAAGCACACTTATTCATTGAGAGGTTAATTGGGCTTCTGCTTAACGATATGGTATTTTGGACTATAGCATGAATTTCAGCCCCTCAAAAGTAGTATCCAGGTAGTAGTCAACCCCATAAATTTAACCTTTTAAAAAAAGTCTAAAACATTTGACTTTTACATGAGTATATACGGTAATTGTATTGAATATTGGCAAGTCCCTGGAACCTGATATTCTACATCCCAGAATGCTGAAAAAGGTAGCTTTGGATGAATTGGTGATCGTCTTCCAAAATTCTAATGGTTCTGGAATGGCTTCTATAGATTAAAGTTTGCAATTACCTCCCTGCTATTCAGAAGAGAGGGCAAGAGAAAATAAAACTCTGCACTGGTGGGAAAAATGTTGATTGCAAAATAAAGAATGGATGATGATCTGATTTGACACTGTGGATTTGTGAATAGGAAATCATGTCGGTTAGGCCTGTTAATTTCTTTTTCAGCATTTTACAAACAGAATTGATGAGAGTTTGTAGTCATAATATACTTGAATTTTTAAAAGGCTTTTAATAAAGCCCTTCACAAGAGGTTAATTCGCAAAATTAAATCACATGGGATTAGAGGTAATCTACTGGATATCTTAAGGATTAGTAAACAAGCAGAAAAGAGCTAACGGAATGACCAGGGAATTTCATGTTGGCAGACAGTGATATACTGTATATCCGTGTTCAGTGTCAAATGTAATATTTCTAATTTTGTAGCTGAGACAGAGTTAGGTGCAACTGTATTCTGGTGAAGGAAATGTAATCAGCATAAAGAAGATTTGGACAGACTTGGTGAATGGACAAGAGCGTGGCAGATGGAAATTAATGTGGAATAGTGTGAGATTGTTCACTTTTGTAGGAAGAGCAGCTCTGTGGAGTATTTTTTAAATTTGAAGAGATTAGAAAGTGCAGATGTACAAAAAGGTCTGGGTGTCTTTATGAATAAATCACTAGACATGAACATGCAGGTACAGCAAACAATTAGGAAGGCTAATTGTATATTAGCTTTTATCACATGAGGATTTTCTTCAGTTGTGTAGAATCTGGGTTTCACTGCATCTAGAGTGTTGTGAGCAGTTTTGGTGATCTTACCTCGGGATATTATTTCCAAGAATTAAAGCAACTAAGGTTCACCACACTTGTTTCCACAATAGTGGAACTGCCCTTTGTGGAAAAATTGGGCAAACTGGGCCTGTAGATCTTTTTTTGAGCTTGAAGATTGAGAGACAGAAGCAGAATTAAGCCATTTGGCCTATCGAGTTTACTCTGCTATTCAATTATGGCAGATTTGTTTCTCAACCTCCATTCTCCTGTCTTCTCCCCATGTTCATTGATCCCCTTACTAATCATGAACCTATCTATCTCTGTTCTATCTCTGTCTTAAATACACTCAATCATTTGCCTCCACTGCCTTCTGTGGCAATGAGTTCTGCAGTTTCACCACCTTTTGGCTGAACAAATTCCTCCTCATCTCCGTTCTAAAGGGTCATCCCTTTATTCTGAGGCTCCCCTCAGTTTCTAGTCTCTCTTAATGGCGAAAACATTTTCTCCATGTAAAAGCTGTCCAGGCTGCTTAGTATTCCATAAATTTCATTCGGATATCCCCTCATCCTCCTCCATTCCCAACAAGTACAGGCCCAGAGTCCTCAACCACCTCTCAAGACAAGTTCTTCATCCGTGAGATCATTCTTGTCAACCTCCTCTGGATCCCTCTAATGCCGACACATTCTTCCTAAGATACAGAGCCCATAATTGCTCAGTATTCCAAATGCGGTCAGACCAGAGCCTTATACAGCTTCAACAGTGTATCTAAACTCTTGACTTCTGATTCTCTCAATCTAATTGAAACGTACCTGTGTCTTTAAATATCCTGTAAGATAGATCTCTGGTCATGGAATCCTACAGTCAGGGATGAGAAATACAAAATGAGGGGGAACCTACTTTGGACTGAAGAGGAGACATGAGTTGTGAATCTCTGGCTTTCTTTAGTTCACAGGAAACTTAATTATTTGAGTATATTTAAAGTCAAGTTTGACACATTTCCAACTTCCAATAATGTAAAGAAATAAGGAGATAGTGTAGAACCTGCTATAGCAAAGATGTTATGAAACCTGAAAGGATTCAGAAAAGATTTGCAAGGATGTTGCTAGGGTTGGTGGGTTGAGCTGTAGGAAAAGGCTGAGTAGGCTGGGGCTGTTTTCCCTGGAGTATTGGAAGCAGAGGGGTGATCTTATAGAGGTTTGTAAAACCATGAGGGGCATAGATAGGATAAATAGACTATCTTTTCCCTTCATCAGGAAGGGCTTTTGCCTGAAATGTTGATTTTCCTGCTCCTCAGATGCTGCCTGACCTGTTGTGCTTTTCCAGCACCACTCTAATCTAGACACTGTTTTCCAGCATCTGCAGTCCTTGTTTTTACCTAGTATCTTTTCCCTGGAGCTGGGGGGAGTCCAAAACTGGAGGACGTAGGTTTAAGGTGAGAGCGGAGAGATTTAAAAGGGACCTGAGGGACAATTTTTCACATAGAGGGGGGAGCATATATTGAATGAGCTGTCATAGGAAGTGGTGGAGGAGGATATAATTACATCATTTAAAAGACATCTGCATGGGTATATGAATAGAAAGGCTTGAGGGGGATATGGGCCAAGTGCTGGCAATTGGGTCTAGATTTAAGATATCTGTTCAGCATTGACCAGTTGAACCAAAGGGTCCGTTTCTGTGCTGTACATGACTATGGCTCTAAGATTGTTATAAAGCCATTGAAGCGGTCATTTGGTCATGATTGTGTAGAACGATGAATGCTTGATGGACTGAATGGCCAGATGCTTCTGCATACCTAGTGAGCCATTGATAGGCACTGAGATAATTTGCTTGATTTTGCAGGAATGACTGAACTGAGCATTAGTTGAGTTTCTTGTTTTGCCTCAGTCAGCATAACTTGACTTCATATAATATTGCAAAACAATCAACATGTTGCCTGCACCAATTGGTAATGTTAAATGAATGTTGACGCATCATTTTCCTCAGTGTGCAACAATTTGCATAGGTTTCTGTTTGAATAAAATACTGTTTTTACAGACCTAGTTATAGATAATTTTCTATTTTGGCCTTGGATCATTTTTTTTCAAAAACACTCTCTCTTTGTTTACTGTAACCTCTGCCAAATGCAGGGAGCCAGAACATCAAGTGTAATCAGTTTTTCATGGGATTAAAATAGGGTTGGGGAAACTCGGCAGGTCTGGCAGAATCTGTAGAGAGAGAAATGGTTAACCTTTTGAATCCACTGACTTTTCTGTCAGAAGAGGCTTAACAAGCTGAACCCACTTCAGGTTCCAGAGACGAGACATTGGACTGAGAAGATGAACCCTGTTTCTCTTTTCACAGATGCTGCCAGAATGGCTGAGTTTTTCCGTCACTTCTTCCGTTTAAGATATCTAGTATACACAGCATTTTGATATTTTTTTTCATATGATTTAGGTGTCTCTGATAGGGACATGGTTTGTTATCTATCCATACTTGTCAACGAACTGAGTGGTATTGTAAGCCATTTCAGAGGGAAATTGAGAGTCAACCACATTGTTTTTGATCTGAAATGATATGTAACCCAGACTAAATAAGGATGGCAAATTTTCTTTCCTTTTCTGAAAGGCTTTTATGATCATCAATAACAATTGTCATGGTCATGATTACTGAAGCGAGATTCTGATTTATTAACCAAGTTTAAATTCTACCAGCTGTCGCTGTGGAATTTGAATCAATGTCCCCAGAAACTTTGCCTGGGCTTCTGAAATACACAGAGAATGCTGGAGAAGCTCAGCAGATCTGCCTGCTAGTGTGGAGAGAAAAACAGTTAAATGTTTAAGTTCAGTAAGATTTCTTCAGAACTGAAAGGGATTGGAAAATAACGTTTTTTATACTATTGAAAGAAGTGGAGGAGGCACAAGGGGAGCAGATGGTATGGAGGTTATGTGTGAAACACAGGTTGCTCTTTCGGGTGAAAGAAATAACCGTAAAATAGCTATAAATTGGTGCAGAAGTCTGAAAATGAAAACGTCACATCAGACTCAAAATATTAACACTATTTCTATGTCCACAAATGCTGCCAGACATGCCGAGCTGCTTCAGCGCTTTCAAGTGTTAATTTTCTCGAGCAACCACACACAGTCTATCCCTAGTGGTCATGCAGTTATTAAAACAAGCTAAGTGCATGAGTTCTGATCAAATATTTTTGACACAAAATGTTAGCTGTTCTTCTCTAAATAGATTTACCTGACCACCTGTGTTTTTATATAATTTTGTTATGTTAGATCTGGTTGCTTATTGTTTCCAGTGTTTGAAGAATATGCTTTTCATTAGCAAATTAATTAGGGCATATGCTCTCTTCCTTGAAAGTCCACCTCTATCTGCAGCTATTTCTCAATCTTTTCTGGTGTTTTTTTTCCCCAATCCTAATTTTCATGGAAAAGGTGCTATGGGCTACACAATGAAACAAGTAATTACTAAAAATAGTAGTTGGATTGCATTATTCAACTTTGAAGTGGCTATTTCTGGATTCTACTTTATGTTCTGATATATTTTCAGCCAACTGAATAGCAAAAAGGCAGATATTGCAAGATTAACCGTATATGTGACACAGTAAACAATCAAAGTTGGATCATTTAAGAGGCTGAAGATTTTTTTTCTTAACTTTAATATTTTGTTCTGCTTGAAGTTTTAAGGATCCCCAGCTCCGATATTTTGTCACCACCAAATGTAGGACTGCGCCGTAGTGGACAGATTGAAGGTGTTCGTCAGATGCATCACAATGCTCCCCGTAGCCAAATAGCCACAGAGGGTGACATCATGGCCTGGAAACGAAGAGTAGTAGTACCTGAAATACAACATTGTGTGAACAGGTATGGTTTAAAGCAAATATCTGAAACTGTTATTAAATATTATTTTCCTCATTTTCTAGTCAAGTGTAATAGTAAGTTGTTCTGTGCCTTGGCAGGAAGAAAAAGTGCCATAAGGGTTTTCTTGTGGTGTCAGTATGACCTGTTCCACTTTCTTTGCTTACATAAACCAGGATGCAATGTATTATCAGAAACATAAGTAGGATTTGCTGGAAAAGCAATTCCTCAGTTCTGAGTAAGGGTCACTCGATCCGAAACGTTAATTCTGATTTCTCTCCACAGATACTCCTGAGCTTTTCCAGCAATTTGTATTTTTGTTTCTGATTTACAGCATCCACAGTTCTTTTGATTTTTATAGTGTATTATTTTCTGTTGCGTGTTTGCTGTGTTTATTATAAGAATAATTTTTGAGCTATGGGTAGTCATCAGCTGTGGACTGAACTAACTTGAGTTGTCGTTTAAAACTGTTAGAGTGTATTGAGAAATGGATTTGAGTCCATCTTCGTATGATAGATTTTATGTTGGATACTCATGGTCATGTAAACTGAATAATGGACTGCCTTTAAAGAGGAAATCATTCAGGGACATCGATATATTCCTTCAAATGGGAAAAGTAGAACAAAAATCTGGAGCTTCCTTTATGATAAAGAAGATAGAAATTAAGATAATGAAGAAGTGTGCTTATGACAAGTGGCCAGTAGAAAATAAAATTGAGAACCAAGAGGAATATAGAAGGTTTAGTGGCAAGGTCCAAAAGCAAATTAAAACTATTTTGAAATTGAGGCAAGACAGGTAGCCAGTATCGAGGTCTCCCAAGGTTGTTATGGCCGAATAAATAGTAAAAGTGTGTTAAAAGAAGTACGGTTAGTTAGAGTCCAGAGAGGTGGTATACACCTGGAGGCAAAAGACATGGTAGAGGTGTTAAATGAATACTTTGCATCTGTTTTCACCAAAGACAGAGATGCTGCTTAAGTCTTAATAACAGTGGAGGACTAGATGGGTTCAAATGTGATGGAGCACGTATTTTGCTGAACGTTTGGTACGAAGTTGACAATGCAAGATTCTGAAGTAAATGAGAGTGGAAATTGTAGATGCACTAGCCACAATCTTTGTCTTTCCTCTTGTAGGAGGTACCAAAAGATTGGAATATTGATTTTTTTTTTGTGTGCCTCATTTCCTGGAATGCAGTCTCAAGTTCCTCATTGGTTTTAACTGATTTTGGGGTATTATATAATTGTCTATGGTGGTGCATAAATGCAATATTTTGTTTTGCAGTGTCACTCTTGCTTTGACGTTCTCGCTCTCATCCTACCTTTGCATTATGATGAAGTTGTTATGGAATTTTCCTTTATTTTTACTGATGCAGATCATGGTTTTTTTTTGTTCCTTTTTACTCAGGATGCAGGAAGATTTTAGGATTGCGAAAAGTGAAGAGGAAATTGCCTTATATACAAGGGAGAAGAAAAGACGACCAGTGCACTCTGCACAAAGGGTGAGTGATTTCACTGGAGTGCTGCTTATTTATGCTGAGTTTTATTTATTTGCTCCCGGGACCCATCACTTGATCCTATGGAGTGCTCACCACCTATGTGCTGACAGAGTTAAACAGCATTTAATCATTTTCAAGTTCTTTCATGGTTTCGTTTTTCCCTATCTCTAATCTGCTCCAGACCTAAAACTGTCGGTATGGCTTGTAATTTTGACATGGTTAGCATCCTTGACTTTTCTTTCATACATGCATTCAGTTGTATGGCACTCAAGAAAGATAGAAAGCTAGGCAATTTAGCATGACCAGTTCAACTGACCTGCACATTTTTGGATTATGGGAGGAAACCAGAGTACCTAGAGGAAACCCACGCAGACACGGGGAGAATGTGCAAAATCCACACAGTCACCCGAGGCAAGCTGAACCCAGCTCCCACACTTCTACCCTCATCCATTCCCCTCCGATAACAATGATAGGGCTCCCCCTATCCTCACTTACCACCCCACCAGCCTCTGCATATATAGGATTATAAACTGACATCTCTGGCATCTCCAAGAGGATGCCACAACCAGACACATGTCTCTCTCCTCCTATCTTCTTCACACACCACCACTACCCCCTCCCCAGCAGCAATCCTCAGGATCTGTTCCTTCTGGGTCACTCTAGTATATTCCCCCTAATACCACCTCAATACCCGTGGGTGGCACAGTGGTTAGCACTGCTGCCTCTCAGCGCCAGAAACTCGGGTTCAATTCCTGCCTCAGGCAACTGTCTGTGTGGAATTTGTACGTTCTCCCCCTGTCCGCGTGAGTTTCCTCCGGGTGCTCCGGTTTCCTCCACAGTCCAAAAATGTGCAGGTTAGGTGAATTGGCCATGCTAAATTGCCTGTAGTGTTAGGTGAAGGAGATGTAAGGGAATGGGTCTGGGTGGGTTGCTCTTCGGAGGGTCGATGTGGACTTGTTGGGCCAAAGGGCCTGTTTCCACACTGTAAGTAATCTAATCAATACCATCTCACACCCCCACAGCAGCATCCTATGCAGTTGTAGAAGATATAACACATGGCTGTTTACCTCTCCCTCCTCAGGAAGTTTCAGGCATACCTTCTAGTTGAAGCAGTGATTTACCTGTACTTAATTCAATCTAGTCTACACTATTCGCTGTTCACAGTATGGTCTTATTTACATTGGGGAAATTAAGCACTGACTGGGTGACTGCTTTGCAAAGTGATAATGTTCTGTCTGCAAAAATGACCCTGATCTTCCAATTGCCTGCCACTTCACACCACCGTATCCGATGCCAACATTTCTGTTACAGACTTTCTGCAGTGGTCGAGTGAGCCTCAGCGAAGGTTTGAAAAACAGCATCTCATTTTCTGCTTGAGGATCCTGCGGCTTCTTGGGCTCCACATCAAGATCACTAACTTGAAAGCCCGATTCCATCCTTCCATGTTTTCTTTACCCATCCCATACCTAGTCCTATTATAACATCGCACAGTCACCCATTCTCATTTACTTCTAGGTCAATTCTCCTTTTATGTAGATTGCTTTCAGTAGCTCACCCGTTCTCTCCTACTCTTAGCTTGTACGAATCACTTGGCTTTTCTTAGTTGATGTAATCTATAGGATTACTTGTTGTAGGACAAAATACAGAGGAACCTCGATTATCCAAACGAGATGGGCGGGCACTGTTTCGTTCGGATTGTTGATTATTCGGTTAATTGATACAATGCCTCTCCTCTGGGACTCGGAGTTTACTGAAGTTTGCTTTTTCCTCGCTTTGCCTGCCTTGCTCCCTCTCTGTTTCAGGGTTTGTTTCTGAGCAGACACACACTTGTGTGTAAGGGATCTCCAGCATTGCTAAAGCCTTCCTGCCCCCACGCACCCCCCACCCACCCCTGCCCCCTAATCAGTACAATGGGACTGACACAGCTCCCCATTCAGGAGACGAGGCAGCAACACACCACACGTGAGCCCCTGCCCTGCGCCCCCACCTCCGCCCCTGTGCTCACTCTGGCCACCACCCCCTACCCCTGTGGCAGCCAGACTGGACACCAACAGTATGACTGCTGCCTTTGGGCAGCACGTGCACACAGACAGACACACATACCTTACTGCAACTTTTTGTCAAGTTCCACCGTTGCCCTGTACAGGACAATGTTAGATTATCTGGGGAAGGAGAGTTCAGGGTACACCCTAATGTAGAATTCCAGGGCAAGTATGGTAAGATAACAGGCGGGCAGTCAGTCATTTGGAGACGGTGCCGAGGTTCCCATCGAAGTGCAGGACTGTTCTCGGCAGCATTTCATTAAGCCAATTTCGTTTTTAACCATAGTAAACAAAAGGCACGATCAGTGTTGGAAAAGCCTCTTTGATGTAATGTTTCTATCGGTACTGCAAGATCTCCTTCGGATAATCGGATAATCGAGGTACCTCTATATACAAAAAGAAATATTGGATGTTTGTAGCTGAGGGATATGGATGATTTTAATCTATGTAAGAAGTAGTGAAACCTGATTGGCAGTCATAGCGTGAGTGAGTAGTTTGTAAAAAGCTTTCAAGAGCTTTTTGGTGCAGCATTTTGGGTAAAGAGATCAATGGAAAAGTAGTGCTAGCCATGTAAATAGCTATTTCAGAATACACAGAATAAGTATATTCCTACTATAAAGAAATATTCCAAGAAGAGGACTCGCCATCTGGTTAACGAGAGATTTAAGAAAGTAATAAACTCGTGGGAAAAGCATTTCATTGTACAAAGATCTGCACACAATTCAAGAACTGCACACAATTCAAGCAAATAGTTAACATTTGAGTCTGCTGTGACTTCAGAACATGGAGTAGATATGGCAGTGCTAATTTTTTAAGTTCACAAAGTACTGGGAATGTTGCGACAGATTGGGAAAATAGCAAATACAGAGGAACTTCGATTGTCTGGCCTTCGACTATCTGAACTTCAGATTATCTCAATAAAATTGCAAGGTCCCGATGCATGGCTAAACTATGTTATCCAGCATTCGATTACCAAACGAAAGTCCCCGTCCATGGCCTTCGGATAATAGATGTTCCTCTGTATAACCCTGCTGTTCATGCAGGATGGAAGCAGAAATCAAGAAACTATTGGCCAGTAAGCTTGATTTCTGTCGTCAGGATGAATCAACGATTAAGGAGTTTATTTCTATGCGCTTTCACAAACTCATTTTAATTAGGAGTCAGCCTGGTTTTGTGAAAGGGAAATACTTTTAACCAATTTTTTGGCGTTGTTTGAAGAAGCAATATTCACTGTGGATAAAGGGGAGTCTGTTTACATTGGAGGATTTCCAAACAGCATTCAAAAGGTGTCACATTAAAGGTTATTGTGAAAAGTAGGAGCTCATGACATTGGGAGTAATATGCTCGCGTGGCTCCAAGATTGGCTGGCCAGTGAAAAGCAGCGTACGTAAATGCGTCTGTTTCTGAGTGGAAGAATGTGATGAGTGGGTTCAACAGGGCTGTGTGCTGCAGGTTTCAAGTTTTTACAATATACATCAGTGACTAGATGAGGGGAACGAAAACATGGTATCTAAATTTGCAGATGACACAAAAATGGGTATGAAAGTAAGCTAACGTAAAAGACTCTGGGAGGTTGCAGATGGATATCAATAGGCTGAGTTAATGGACAAAAGATGGCAGATAGAGTGGGGAAATGGAAAGTTGTTCACGTTGTCATGAATAAAATGGTACAATGTAAGCTGCTTATGGACAAATAAATAGACAAGTTTCCAAAAAATAGATTTGGTTTGTGGTGAGCGTGGACTTTACTAAAGTAACGCAGGATCTAGCCAAGGTAGACTGGGAACAGCTACGAGTGGGGAAATCTATAAAAGAGCAGTGCAGTGTGTTCAAAAAGGAAATAGGGAGGGTACAAGACTAGCATGGTCCCTCTAGGATGATAGGCAATAGTAACAAGCTCAGAGAACCATGGAAAAACCAGAGATATTTGGGATAGGATAAGGAAAATCGAGGCTTTTAGCACATACAAGAGGAACAAATTAGCAGAGACTTTCGTGCAGGCTGGAACTTAAGAAAGCAATTAGAAAAGCAAAGAGCAGATACAAAGAAGCTCTGGCTGGTAAAAGTTGGGAAAATTCTTTAAATATATCAATGGGAGGAGGATAACCAGGGAAAGAGGAGGGACCAAAGGAGCGGTCTGTAGGTGCAGCTGAGGACATTGATAGAGTGTTGAACCAATACATTACATCCACCTCCTCCCATTGTGGAAGTGAATTTGAGGTTAGTGCAGTTGATGTAGTTCATGTGAATTTCAGCAAAGTCTTTGACAAGGCTTGTCAAGAAGCCAAATACACATGGGATATGGGTAATTTGATAAAGTGGATTCAAAATTGATTTAGTTGTAGGATTCAGAAGGTGATGATCGAAGGCTGCTTTAGTGACTGGAATACCAAAGGGATCTTGCTGGGTCCTCGATCGTTTACTGTCTATTTAAATGACATTGGCGGCTGTTGGTGGGGAGTATGGATTATTAAGTTTGAGAATGACACAAAGATTGGTCAGGTGGTTAACAATGAGGTTGAGTGTCTTAGGATACAAGAAGATCTAAATGGGATTGTCAAATGGGCAGGTATGTGGCAGATGGAATTTAGCCCTGAAAAAATGTGAAGCGATACAGTTTGGAAGGGGTAATTTGACAAAAGCATTCAATGAATGACATGACACTGGGAAGTTCTTTGGAACAAAGGGACCTTGGCATGCTTGTCTATAGATCTCTGAAGGCAGACAGGCATGTTAGTTTAAAAAAAGGCAAATAGAGCACTTGCCTTTATCAATCAAGGCATAGATTACAAAAACAGGGAGGTCATGTTGGAGTTATGTATAACTTTCGTGAGACCACAGCTAGAGTACTGTGTGCAATTCTGATTGCCACATTACAGGAATAATGTGTTTGCACCAAAGCGGGTGCAGGGATTCACCAGGATGATGCCTTGGTTGGAAATTTTAAGTTATGAGGAAAGGTTTGAATAGGCTTGGGTTGTTTTCATTGAAGCGGAGAAGATTAAGGGGTGATCTGATTGAGGATTTTGGACAGTGGATAAGGAACAGCTGTTCCCTTTAGTTGAAGGGTCAGTACAGAAGTACAGAGGGTCAGCACAAAAAGGTACGGAAGCCTGAACACGTGCACCAGCCAGTTTCGAAACGGTTTCCACCCTACTGTTGTTAGAATACTGATTGGACTCTCAAACTCTTAGCATTTGCCTATACCTGTGTTTTTGTTTTGTCGCTGTTTACCTACTATTTACTTATCTGTGCTATTGAACTATGTGATTTGCCTGTATTGCTCGAAAACAAAGCTTTTCACTGTGCCTCTGTACACGTGACAATAAATTCAATTCAATTCAGTCTCAAGGGGATATAGGCTCAAGGTGAGGTTTAGGTAGAGTGAAAGCAAAAGCCTTTATAGCCAGGTCTGGAATTTGCTGCCTGGCAGGACGGTAGAGGTTTAAAAAAAAACCTGGATGAGCACTTGGCAAGTCGTAAATTCAAGGCTATGGGCAAAGTGCTGTTAAATGTGATTAGTTTCTTACATGTCTGTGCAGACTTGGGCTGAAGGACCTCTTCTGCACTGTATGATTCTAATAATGGAAAATCAGAGTTTACTTAAACTGAGAAGGACTACAGTATTCTGAGGGGCATAAGGATCTAGGTGTTCTTGTGCTTGAGCCACAAAATGTTGGCATGTTGGTACAGTAATTAATTAAGGAGGCGAGTGGAGTGATCTCCCGTATACTGAAAGGAACTGAACATAAAAGTAAAGCTTTTATGCTGCAGTTGTAAAGGCATTGCTGAGATAACATCTCGAATACGGTGTGATTTTGAGCTCCTTATTTAAGGGAGGCAGTTCACATGAGATTTACTAGCTAATCGGATTGAGCAGTTTGTTTCATGAGGAAAGGTTGGACAGACTAGGCTTATTTTCTCTGGAATTTAGAAGAGTAAAGTGTAGGTGATTGAAGCGTATAAGTGGTCTTGATGAGGTAAACATGATTAGGACATTTCCTCTTGTGTTGAGTGTGTGGTACTGGAAAAGCGCAGCAGGTCAGGCAGCATCTGAGCAGCAGGCGAATCAAAGTTTCAAGGGCTCTTGCCCAAAACATCGGTTTTCCTGCTGCTCGGATGCTGCCTGACCTGCTGTGCTTTTCCAGCACCCAACACTCGACTTTGATCTCAAGATCTGTAGTCCTCACTTTCTCCTATGTTTCCTCTTGTGGTTGTTTCTAGAGCAAAGGTCACTGTTTTAAAATTAATGGTCGCTCTTTTAGGAAAGAGATGAAAATTTTTTGACACGTAACTTTTGGAACACTATCTCAGAAGGTGGTGGATTTGGTGTCATTGAATATTTTTAAGGCAAAAGTGGATAGATTCTTGAAGGGTAATTGGATTGAAAGTGTTAACTCTGCTTTCTCTCCACAGATGCTGCAGACGTCCCAAGTTGCATCAGAAATTTGTTTTTTATTTTGGATAGATTCTTGATAGGCAACAAAATTCAAAGTTATTGGGAATAGGTGGGAATGTGGAATTCAAAATACAAACACATCAGCCACACATTAGAATGGTGGAGCAGTGTTGAGGGCTGAATGGCCTACTCGTGCAAATTTTATGTTTGTACAGTTGCGGCATTAGTCAGTGTGTTCACCTGCCAAACCGCTAAGCTCTGGAATTCCATCTCCCTCTCTCATTCTGTTCTCTGAATATGGGCCTTTAAACCTACTTTTTATCTCAGCTAAAGGCTGCCCCATCTATCCCACCACCTCATGTAATTCTGATGTGGGGTGCCAGTTTTGGACTGGGGTAGACAAAGTCACAAGTCACATGACACCAGGTTATAATCCAACAGGTTTATTTGAAATCACAAGCTTTTGGAGTGCAGCCCTTTCATCAGATGAAGTGAGAGAGAAAAGCATGAAGACACAGTTTAAGGGTAGAGAGATCAAATGATTATATAACTGGTATGTGTGGAGTGTTGAATAATAAATCTCTCCGAGTGTCAGACGGTGTAAGTAAAGTGTCAACAGTTGAGTAACAAGCGAAGGGATTATTTATAATCCAATTAAATGAGGTAGAGAGATAATTACAAAACAATGTGGTTCTAGAGACAAGCTAAATGACAGGAATAACATGATAGGTATAAGAGTCAAATGCTGAGGATCCAACTGTACTTGCTACCATCAAGCCAATTGTGTCCAAAACTGCAAAAATTAATTAAGGTAGAGAGATCATTACAATTTATTAAGATGATGGTGTCAAAAGAGGACAGTAGGAAGATTTCACAGAACAGTATGATGGGGTCACATATAGCGCGACATGAACCCAAGATCACAGTTCAGGCTGTCATTTTCGGTAGGAACTTGACTATCAGTTTCTGCTTGGTTATTCTGCGTTGCTGTGTATCTCAAAGTTTGCCTTGGAGGATGCTTACCCACAGATCGGAGGCTGAATGGCCTTGACCGCTGAATGTTCTCTGACTGGAATGAAACATTCTTGTCTAAGGATTGTTGCGTGGGTGTCATACAGTGCTACAGCATGGAGACAGGCCCTTCAGACCAAACTGGTCCATGTTGATCAAAATGTCCATCTACGCTAACCCCATTTCCCTGCATTTGGCCCATATCCTTCTGAAGCTTTCCTATTCATGAATTTATCCAAATACCTTTTAAACGTTAATGTACTCACCTTAACCACTTCTGCTGGTAGCTCATTCCATGTGTGTAGCATCCTCTGTGTTTAAAAAAAAAAGTTGCCGGCAGGTTCCCTTTTATTCTTTCCCGACTAACCTTAACCTAATGCCCTCTAGTCCTTTTTTCCTCACACTGGAAAAAAAGACTGTGTGTTCACCCTATCCATGCCTCGCCTGATCTTATGCAGTTCTATAAGATTCCCCCCCTCGTTCTTCTACGTTGTAAAGAAAAAAGTCTTAGCTCCTCCAGCTCCCAATAACTCAATCTGTTGAGACCTGACAATATCCTTGTAAATTTCTTTTGCAGTTTAATAACATCCTTCCAATGACAAGATGACCAAAACTGAACACAGTACTCCAAGTACGGTCTCACCAGCTGCAACATAACTTCACAACTTCTATACTTGGTGCCCTGATTGATGAAGGCAAGTGTGCCAAAAGCTGTCTTCACTGCCCTATCAATCTGTGACTCCACTTTCAGACAACCGTGCACCTGAAGTCCAAGGTCCCTCTGTTCCACTACACTCCTTAAAGCCCTACCATTCATCATGAAACTCATACCTTGATTTGACTTTCCAAAATGCAAAATCTCACATTTATCTATATTAAACTCCATTTGCCATTTCCCAGCCTACTTCCCAGTTGATCAAGGTCCTGCTGCACTTTCTGATAATCTTCCTCACTGTCCACATTATTGCCTATTTTAGTGGCATCTACAACTTTACTAATCATGCCTTGTACATTCTCATCCAAGTCATTGATATACAGAGGAACATTGATTATCCAAAGGACATGGGCGGGGAGTATTTCGTTTGGTTAATTGAATTCCGGATAATCAAATGTCTGATAACATAGTTTAGCTGAGCATCGGGACCTTGTGATCTTGCCAGATAATCAAATGCTGGATAATCGAGGCTCCTCTGCAGATAACAAACAGCGATGGGCCCAGCACTGACCTCTGAGGCACTCTAGTCATAGGCTTCCAGCCTGACAAGCATCTTTCCACTATTACCCTCTGCTTCCTACCATCAAGTCAAATCTAACCTTCCAGAGCAGCCAACCACGTAGAAACTTATCAAAGGCCTTACTGAAATCCATATAGACTATGTCTACCGTCCTGCCCTCGTCAACCTTCCTGGTCACTTCATCAAAGAACTTTAACAAATTTGTGAAGCATGATCTCCCATGCACAAAGCTGTGCTGACTGCTCCTAATCAAACCTTGTCTTTCCAAATGCATGTATATCTTAGCATCTTCCCAAATAACTTACCTACCACAGATGTTAGACTTATTGATCTACAGTTCTCAAGTTTTTCTTTTGCAGCCCTTTTTGATTAAAGACAGAACATTCACTACCCTCCAGTTTTCTGGGACCTCACCTGTGGCAAATGCAAAAATATCAGCCAGGGCCCCTGCAATTTCTTCTCCAGCCTCTTGCAGTGTTCTTGGATATATCTGGTTGGGACCAGGAGATGTTAATAGGATCCCTACAGTATGGGAGCAGACCCTTCAGCCCAACAAGTCCACATCGATCCTCCAAAGAGTATCGCACCCAAATCTATTCCCCATTACTCTACATTTACCTCTAACTAATGCACCTAACCTACGCATTCCTGAACACAGTGGGCAATTTAGCATGGCCAGTTCACCTAATCTGCATATCTTTCGATTGTGGGAGGAAACCGGAGCATCCGAAGGTTGAAATTTATCCACCTTCATACATTCCCATACATCCGTCACCACTTATACTGTGATATGACTACTAATTTCAAGTTTCCAAGTCTTTGTCTTTCTCCACGGTAAACACAGGAGAAATATTCATTGAGGACCTCATCCATCTCCTGTGGTTTTATATGTACATGTCCACTTTGATCCTTGAAGAGTCCTATTCTCTCTCTTCTTTGGATTCACCCTAATCTTCTCAGCCAATGCTATCTCATGCCCTGTTTTTGCACTCCTGACTTCTTCCTCCAGTAAACTCCTGTATCCTCTATATTTGTCCAGGGATTCGCATGATCCCAGCTACCTCTACCTGAGCCATGCTTCCTTCCTTCTGTTAAAGCCTCAATATCTCCTGTCATCCAGGGTTCCCTATTCCTGCCAACCTTGCCCTTCACCCACACAGGAACATATAGACCTTGAATTCTAGCTATCTCACTTTTAAAGGCCTCCCACATTTTCAGCAAACAAATGACTCCAGTCAACCCTGCAAGTTCCTGTCTAATTCCATCAAAATTAGCCTTGGCCCAATTTAGAACTTGAACCTATGGACCAGTTTTGTCCCCCTCCATAACTATGTTCACTGGTCCCAAAGTGCTCCCCCATTGTCACCTCTGTCACTTGTCCTGCCCTATTTCCCAAGTGGGCGGCACGGTGGCACAGTGGTTAGCACTGCTGCCTCACAGCGCCAGAGACCCGGGTTCAATTCCCGTCTCAGGCGACTGACTGTGTGGAGTTTGCACGTTCTCCCCGTGTCTGCGTGGGTTTCCTCCGGGTGCTCCGGTTTCCTCCCACAGTCCAAAGATGTGCAGGTCAGGTGAATTGGCCATGCTAAATTGCCCGTAGTGTTAGGTAAGGAGTACGTGTAGGGGTATGGGTGGATTGCGCTTCGGCGGGGCAGTGTGGACTTGTTTCCACACTGTAAGTAATCTAATCTAATCTAAAGTAAATCACATTTTGCCCCTTCTTGAGTAGGACGGTTGCGCTTCGGCGGGGCAGTGTGGACTTGTTGGGCCGAAGGGCCTGTTTCCACACTGTAATCTAATCTAATCTAAAGTAAATCACATTTTGCCCCTTCTTGAGTAGGACCCTCTATATACTGCTTGAGAAACCTTTACTGAATGTACTTAACAAATTCCACCCCATCTAAGCTCTTAACGCTATGGCAGTCCTGGTCTATGTTAGGAAAATTAAAATCCCCTACTTTGAGAGCCGTATTGCTCCTACAAGTCTCCCCAGTGTCACTGTTCCTCTCATTCCTGTTGACTATTTGGTGGCTCATAGTACAACACCAATAATATCATTATCCCCTCCTTACTACTTCACTCCACTCAAAGCCTCACTGGATGTTTCTTCAGTTATTTCATCTCTGATTACTGCTGTGATACTGGCCTTAATCAAAAATGCAACTCCCCCTCCTCTCTTTCCACCACTTCTGTCCCGCCTAAAGTACCTGTACCCTGGCACATTAAGCTGCCAGTCATGTCCCTCCCTTAGCCAGGTTTCTGTAATAGCTATAACATCTCAGCCCCACGTACCTAATCATGCCTAGAGTTCATTGGCCTTACGTGTCAGCCCTCTTGTATTGAAACAGATGCAGTTTAAACCAGCAGGCATTCCTTGCTCCCTGTTATGCTCCAGCCGGAACTTTCTCTTCACTTTACTATTTCTGATTACAGTACCTCCTTCCAACCCCTCACTTACCTCCCTGATATTGAGGATCCCACCTCCTTGCCAATCTAGTTTAAACCCTCCCTTGTGGAACTTGCAAACCTGACCGCCATGATATTGGTTCCCCCCACCCCCAGTTTAGATGCAACCCATCCCTCTTGAACAGCTCACCTCTGCCCCAGAAAAGACCAATGATCTAAAAATTTAAATCTCTGCTCTCTGCACCAATTCTTTAATCCCGCATTCATCTGCCATATCTTCCTCCTCTTACCCTCACGAGCATGTGGCGCTGGAAGTAATCCAGAGATTATCACCAACAAGGTCCTGGATTTTAATTATTTTCCTATCTGTCTATAATCACTCCACAGGACCTCATCCCTATTTCTATCTATGTCATTTAAGCCAATGTGCACAATGATTTCTGGCTGCACACCCTCCCCCTTGAGAACATTCTGGAACCTGGCACCCGGGAGGAAACACACCATCCTGGATTCCTGTTCGTGGCCCCAGAATCTCCTGTGTGTGCCCCTAACTATCAAGTCTCTTATCACTAAGGTCCTGTTTACCTTTGCCTTTTCTCGCTATGCCCCAGAGCCGGGCATAGTGCCACTGACCTGTCTACTGCTGCTTTGCTCTGAATGGTCATCCGCTGCCCCCGCATCCAAGAATATCCAAAATGGTACACTTGTTTTTGAGGGGAATGGCCACGGGGATTCCTGTGCCCACTGCCTACTCCCTTTGCCTTTTGGTCTGACCATCTCACTAAAACTGTGATTTATGAAGCACTCAGCATCTCGGATGTCGCTCATGCTCTAGCTCAGCTCCTCATATGGTCTCCCTGCAGCTGGGTGCACTTCCCACAGGTTTCGTCATCAGGGGTGATGAAAGTCTCCCTGAGCTCCCATATCCTGCAGGAGGATGTGTCCATTCGTCCATTATCATAGCTTGTGCATAGTCTTGCCAATATACTATGCCTCAGGGCGACTTTGTCTGCAGTCTATGTGATAGACAACATTGGCTGAGTTGCTTGAGCATCTGCCATATATATGTTGGCAATCTGACATGTCTTGCAGCGGTTGCTATTGCAGGGTTTTATGGTGTTGTGGTCGATGTAGTCCTGAAGGATAGGTAGTTTGCTGTGAACAATGGTCTATTTAAGATTTGGCAGTTGTTTGAAGGCGAGAAGTAGAGGCATAGAGATGGTCTTGGCGAGATGCATGTTGTTGTCGATGACCTGTTGAAGGCTGCAAAGATCATCGTGTAGTCTCTCTACTCCGGGGAAGCGCTGACGTTGTACCCTGTGCCTGTCTTCTGAGGAGGTTGTTGGGGTTTTTCCACTGTGGCATGTCGGAACTAGCGATTGATGAGTTGAGTATCGTATCCCATTCTTATGAGGGCATCCTTCAAAATCTGTAGGTGTCCATCACATTGTCCGTCACTTTACTCTCACCATCGAACACTTTTTGTCACCTGCAGAGACATTATTTGACGCTCCACTTAAATCAGTTGTATGATCTTTTGATCTCTCTGCTGAGAAATTGTGTGTGATTTCTCTCATTTCACCTGACGAAGGGGCTGTGCTCCTAAAGCTTGTGATTTCATTAAACCAGTTGTGCTATAACCTAGTGTCATGTGACTTCTGACGCCAGTAACTCAACTACTTTTGCTTCCTAAAGATTCTGTAAAGGGATTTCATGTTTAAAATTTTTGTCATTTATTAGGATTGAACTTCAATATTGCTGAATGAACAGCAGTTTTGTTGAGGCTGTTAGTCGTGATGACATATGCAAGATTATTAATGTACAGAGAATGATATTTTATACAGAAGAAGAGTATATGGGCGGCACGGTGGCACAGTGGTTAGCACTGCTGCCTCACAGCGTCTGAGACCTGGGTTCAATTCCCGCCTCAGGCGACTGACTGTGTGGAGTTTGCACATTCTCCCCGTGTCTGCGTGGGTTTCCTCCGGGTGCTCCGGTTTCCTCCCACAGTCCAAAGATGTGCAGGTCAGGTGAATTGGCCATGCTAAATTGCCCATAGTGTTAGGTAAGGGGTAAATGTAGGGCTATGGGTGGGTTGAGCTTTGGCTGGTCGGTGTGGACTTGTTGGGCCGAAGGGCCTGTTTCCACACTGTAATGTAATCTAATCTAATCTATATTGATTGGTTGGTTGGCAAGTGTGCAGGCTGGTTAACTTTGGTCATGACGTTGCCCTAGAAAGTGGTTAGAGCATTTTAAGATGTTGAAATACAGCACATAGTCATAAAGTTCAAAACCATCTTTGGAGCACGGTGGCATGGTGGTTAGCACTGCTGTCTCATAGCACCAGGGACCCGGGTTCGATTCCCGCCTTGGGCGACTGTCTGTGTGGAGTTTGCACATTCTACCTGTGTCTGCGTGGGTTTCCTCCGGGTGCTCCGGTTTCTTCCCATAATCCAAAGATGTGCAGATCAGGTGAATTGGCCATGCTAAATTGCCCATAGTGTTAGATGTATTAGTCAGGGGTAAATACAGGTAGGGAAATGGGTCTGGGTGGATTACTCTTTGGAGGGTCATTGTGGACTTGCTGGGCTGAAGGGCCTGTTTCCATACTGTAGGGAATCAAATCTAATCTGGTGAAATAATGTCCACCTCGATCTGATCATTTCTTGTTTCACAATGCACAGACTCTCATACAGGCCTATGGCCCAGTGTACCTCTGATTATCTTGGAAAAATGAGGTATCTCAAAAAAACTGAGAAACCGATGATGCTAATGATTTTGTTCTGCTATTATGCAGTAGCAATATGAATGATGTTTTTGCCACTAACAGTATATTACTGTCAAGACAGTACAATATTCTGTTTATCATGCAATGAGTAATGTAGTATATAAATTTCAGTGCAAGTCTGATGCTAGCTATGTTGGCCCTACATCCCAAAACATTTTACTTCAGCTGGTTGCAAGAGGATACATAGTTGTATACCCAATCAGCCTATGCTTACAAAACTCAGAACATGTTCTCCAACATTAGATGTGATTCTGAGATTGGGCAGGGTTTGCTAAATACCTCCAAATGTACTAAGAATTATGTTGACAACTAATTTAGGATTGTTGGTCTGGCTTGCATTATGATATCCTTGCACATTGTTGAAGCTACATATGTTAATACATACAGCCCTGTTCTTTGCAGGCAGAAATAACATATATACATGTTGTACCTGTTTCAACTTAACAATATCGCCATTTTCAATTCATTCCTCCGAGCAGTGCCTTAACTCATTTTCCGCCTAGGAACCCTCCAACCACACGGGATGAATGTAGATTTCTCCAGCTTCCTCATTTCCTCTCCCCCCCCTTATCTCAGCCCGCTTGGCACACCAGCCTCATTCCTGAAGAAGGCTTATGCCCGAAATGTCGATCCTCCTGCTCCTCGGATGCTGCCTGGCCTGCTGCGCTTTTCAAGCACCACACTTTTCAACTCTGGTCTCCAGCATCTGCAGTCCTCACTTTCTCCTTAACTAAACAGTCAACCTGCCTGCTTTAAATTTAAGCCAAGGTTGGTATTTAGCTGTCAGTCATCATATAAGTGGTGCATTATTCATGGCAATGCCTTTACTAATGAAAGCTCCATTGCCAAGCAATCAGTGCACTCTTTATACTGTATGAAATGCAGTTCTCCTTCAAATTTGTGTTCTTGCAAATGTCCTCATGAATCCAAGATGAAAAGCTTAACAAAATGTATCTTTGTGTTAAAATCTCTGTCAACGTGTTTTTCAGAAAATACTCTGATGTCTTTGTTGCAGTTGAAGTGGCTCACCACCTGCTTGCTTGTAGTGACCACCATCTGTCAGTTTCACCCATCTACCCATCTTTCTCCCTCT
>NC_057721.1:61201623-61238745 GCF_004010195.1 Chiloscyllium plagiosum | reverse complement strand
ACACACACACACACACACACACACACACACACACACACACACACTCTGTGTATAATAAGAAAAATGTTGTAGAAACTGAGGAGGCCGAGAAGTATCTGTGGAGAGAAAAAAAAAGAGTTGAGTCATATCAGACTCCATGTTAATTCTGTTTCTCTCTCTCCCACAAATGTTGCCACACTTGCTGAGATTCTCTAGCATCTTCTGTTCTTTAGTTCAGATTTCTAGCATCTGCACTAGTTTGTTTTTATAATTTTATAACTTCCACCTTCAGAACTTATTGTTGCTCATATCTTAGTATTATGTGCAGACTTTGTGTGATGAATTTGAGTCCTATCAGCTGGGTTCAGGGGAAAGATAGTGATGTAGGGTTATTTACTGTTCCAGTTACACTCGGATTGAGGCAATGGTCAGATGACTGGAGTTTGAATCTCAACACAGATGTTGATGAAATTTGAGTTCAGTTAATAAAAAAGCCTGGAATTAAAATCTAGCCTAATAGTGACCATGAAATCATTTGGCTATTGTCACTAAAGCACATGAAGTTCCTTAATGTCATTTAGGGGAGGAAACTCCACTATCCTCAGCTGGTCTGATCTATGTGTGACTCCAGAGCCACAGCAATATGTTTGGCCGTGAAATGTTCGTCGAAATGGCATAGCAAACTACTCATTTATATGTAACTTATACCAAGTCTGCTGGCATTGATCAAGGCACTGGAAACGATCATAGCATATGCAGCCTGCAAATTGCTTCTGTGAACCTGTGCCAAAATTCAAACAACTATCCCACTGACTAGTTGGGCAACAGGCAGAAATTGTAAGGTATGGTTGAGAATAAGCATTTTCAACACACCACAATTAATATCCTTCAGTTTGTCATGTCCCGCTGAGGTCAGACCTACCAAAATGCTGCAGTATCGTAGTGACAGTCAGGAAGTTGTTTGTTGTCTTGGAAGTCCTCAGCATTAACTTCAGACCTCATTACGACTTACAGTATCAGGTAAAATGTTGTAAAGGTAACCTTCTCCTAATTAATATTCACCACCCCCAACCACCCCAGCAGTTGATTCAGTTCACCTATCCGTTAATCACCTTGGAGGATACATTGAGGGTGCTGAGGGCACATAACACACTTTGCATTGCAGACATCATTGTCTATCATCAAGATGGACACAACTTCTAGACCAGGCTTATGACAGATGGTGAGGGAGTGAACAAGAGAAAGAAATGTGCATGACTTTGTCCAAACCCACCTATCTGTTTCAGATGTTTGTGACAGTACTAGTAGGAGTGACCACAACACAAACCTTGTGGAGCTGGAGTCCTGTCTTCACATTTGAGGATACCCTTCATTGTGTTATATGGCATTACAACAGTGCTGAGTGGAATAGGTTTCAAATAAATCTGGCAGCTGGGCATCCTTGAGGTGCTGCGGGTCATCAGCAATAGCAAAATTGTATTCAGACACAATCTAGAAGTTCAAGACCTAACATACCCTCCAATCTGCTGCTGCTATCAAGCCAGGAAATCAACCATGGTGCAGAAGAGTGCACAAGAGTAGCAGTGGCCATATCGAAAAATGAAGCTGAAAGACAACACTACTGGCATACCAAAAAGCAATATGCTGTTGCACATAATTAAGTGATGTTAACAATCAACAGATTAGAAGTATGCTCTGTTTTCCTGTTCCATTAAGTCACATATGATGGTGAACAATTAAAGAACTCAGAAGGAGACTCCACAAACATCCCCATTGTTAATCATGGTGGAGCCCTGCACATGGCTCGGTGGCACAGTGGTTAGCACTGTTGCCTCACAGCGCAAGAGACCTGGGTTCAATTCTCGCCTCAGGAGACTGTGTGGAATTTGCACATTCTCCCCGTGTCTGCATGGGTTTCCTCTGGGTGCTCCGGTTTTCTCCCACAGTCCAAAAATGTGCAGGTTAGGTGAATTGGCCATGCTAAATTGCCCGTAGTGTTAGGTAAGGGGGTAAATGTAGGGGAATGGGTCTGGGTGGGTTGCTCTTTGGAGGGTCGGTGTGGACTTGTTGGGCCGAAGGGCCTGTTTCCACACTGTAAGTAATCTAATCTAATCAAACTTTACAATCAAAAACGGACAATCTATCTTGGCTTCCTAATGTGCCTAGTCTTTACTCCCATGATATAAAGAAATGGGTACTGCAAAGATTATGCACCGTGGCAACATCTTGGCAATATTTCTGAAGACTTGCGCTCCAAAACTAGTTGCTTCCCTAATCAAGTTGTTTCATTATAGTTACAATGCTAGTAACTACCCAACAATGTAGAAAATAGTTCAGGTATGTCTTGCCCATTTTTCCAGTTCTTCAGTTGTCTGTATTACCTCTAATTGTTTCTGTTCTGCTTTCTAATCTTTATCTGACTTTTCTGTTGATGTGCTGATTTGTCACTGGCCCAATAATCTTAATCTTATTCTTTTGTTCTTACTCAAGGCAGAGTTTGGTTTTTTTTTGGTAGTGGTTTTAGGGTTGAGAGATGCTGACAAAAGTGGAGCTGAAACGGCAACCATGTTGGCCATGATTTTATTGAATGTTGGAGCAGGCTCAAAGGGCCAAATAGACAGCTATTGTTCCTATATTCCTAATACGGTGTTCAATTTTTAAAAATAGTTTTATTATACCTCATGTGTGATCCATTCTCTTTGATCTGGTATTCGAGTAGCCTTTAAAAAGTAGTTTGATTTATGATTGAAAAGATTTCATTCTGGTATTTTCATTTTAGAATGACTCCTTTGACCTGTCTGAACACACCAAAAGGAAAATGAGGGCGCAGCGTCGTGAGCAACACAAATACAGAACACGTGCTGCTGTGGAGGAACTAGCTCAGTTTTTTCATGAAGAAGCAGAGGAAGTTAGTTCTGAAGAGGTTAGTGATACAAGTCATACTTTACCTCTCTGATTTAGCATAAAACAGTAGCTTATGTTTAAGTCATTGCAAAATTTGATTTGTACTAAATTCTGCAATGCTATATTGAAATTCAGAAAAAGATAGAAGAAAGAAGATTGAGCATAAAGCAAAATTTATTCAGTAATAATGAATGTTAAGTAATATATATTTGAATGCATATTTGACCTGTCAAAAACAGTTTGCATTATAATTTGTCATGTAAAATGTGAAGTATTTGTGATGAGTCAACATTCTTTCTTTGAAGGTTGTGTGTGTTTGGAATCTCCTGTCTCGAGTCAGTGGATGCAGAAGCTTTCAGCATTTTTAAGGCAGAAGTAAATTATTCTTTGTCAAAGGGAGGAAAGATAATCCGATTGCCCATGACCTTATTGAATGACTGAGCTGGCTTTGAGGACCGAGTAGCCTACACTTGTTCCTTGTTCTTATGGCACAAAAATAAAATTGGAAAGGTGGCCCAAGCAAGGCAAACAAGGGCAATTAGGATGGCATCAGATCTAAGGATTAGATTAGATTACTTAGTGTGGAAACAGGCCCTTCGGCCCAACAAGTCCACACCGACCCGCCGAAGCGTAACCCACCCAGACCCATTCTCCTACATTTACCCCTTCACCTAACACTACGGGCAATTTAACATGGCCAGTTCACCTGACCTGCACATCTTTGGACTGTGGGAGGAAACCGGAGCACCCGGAGGAAACCCACGCAGACACGGGGAGAACGTGCAAACTCCACACAGTCAGTCGCCTGAGGCGGGAAGTGAACCCAGGTCTCTGGCGCTGTGAGGAAGCAGTGCTAACCACTGTGCCACCGTGCCACCCTCAAATTGGCCAAAGAAAGCAGCAGGCCTAAAGATTGCTCGCAGTTTAGCTTTCAGCAAGGGAGAACAGTATGATTGATTCAACAGAAAAACCAGAGTGAGAGAGTAGGCTTGCAGAGAATATACAATCAGATTGTAAAAGCTTCTATAGGTGTCTGAAGAAAAAATGGTTGGTTAAGACAAGTGTCAGGTCCTTTACAGTCAGACTTGGGAGTTTATAATGGGGAACAAAGTGTAGGCAGATCAATTTACAAGCATATTTTGGTTCTTTTTTTCACAAAGGAGGACACAAATAATGACTCCAAATGTTCAGGAAACACAGGATCTAATGAGAGAGAGAAATGATGTTGGGAAAATTGGTATTAAAGGCCAAAAAATCACCAGGCCTTGATAATCTATGTTCCAGAGTAATTAAGGAAGTGGTCCTAGAAAGGGATACATTGGTGACCATCTTTCAAAATTCTAGAGAATCTGAAACAGTTTCTATGGATTGGAGCGTGGGTAATGTAACCATACTATTTAAAAATGGGAGTCGAGAGAAAATTGAAGAAGAAAAAATAGACAGGTTAACCTAATGTTGGTAGTGGGGAAAATGTTAGTCCATTTATATATATTTTAACATTTAACAGCAGAGATCTTGGAAAAGGTGACTGGATCAAATGGAGTCAGCGTGGATTTATGAGAAAGAAAGCATGCTTAACAAGTCTTCTGGAATCCTTTAATATGTAACTTGTACAGTTGATTGGGGGAGTCAATTGATGTGGTTTGCTTGGACTTTAGGAGGCTTTCAACTAGATCCCTCAAGAGAGATTAGCATGTAAAATTGAAGCCCATGGGATTGTGGATAGTAGACTGACATGGATAGAGAACTGTTTGCAGACATGAAGTAGAGTATTTCCGAGGTAAGCAGTGACGAGTGGGGTATGACAGAGATCAGAACTCACACCCCAGCTATTCACATATAATACATATATGAGGGAACTAAAAGTGGTTTGTAGACAACAAAGCTGTGTAGGAGGGTGATCTGTGAGGCGGGTACAGAGATCCCTTCAGTATGGCTATACAAGTTGAATGAGTGGTCAGACACATGACAGATAAAAACATAATGTTGATCAATATAAAGTTACTCATTTTGGGATGGCAGATTATCTGGCATGGATTAGGAAAGGTGGAGCAAGACCTAGACATCCTAGTACATGTTGCTGGAAGTAAGTATGCAGGTGCAGCAGGAGGTGAAGAAGGCTAATGGAGTGTTTGCCTTCCTAACAAGAGGATTTGACTACAGGAGCAGGGATGTCTTGCTGCAATTGTACAGTGCTTTGGTGAGACCACAGTTGGAGTATTGTATGCAATTTTGGTCGTCTTATCTGATTAAGGATGTTCTGGCTATGGAGGGAGTGCAACAAAAGTTTACCAGGCTGATTGCTGAGATGGCAGGAACTGATGTATGAAGAGAAACTGAACCGGTGAGGACTATATTCTTGGGAGTTGAGAAGAATCAGTGGGGCTCCTCAAAGGAACTGATGCTCTTGTTGATCAGGGGTCACAGTGTGAGAACCTACGATAGCCCATTCAGCACTGAGGTGAAGAAAGCTTTCTTCAGCCAAACAGTGGAATTCTCTGCCACAGAAAGCAGTGTAGGCCAAAACATTCAATGTTTTCAAGAAAATGATAGGTATATTTCGGAGGGCTAAAATGATCAAAAGGTATGGGAAGAAAGTAGAGTTATTGAGTTAGTGAGTTATTGGCTCAACTGGCCAAATGTCATACTCTCTTTTCTGTACCTCTATGTTTGTAACATAGAAGTTGATTGAATTAATAACAAGTCTGCGTATTGAGACAGAAGAAAGCAGATGTAAAATATACTGCTGTTTGTCAGTGGATATTTGGCAGAGAGTTGAAGAAAGCCAAGTCGGCCATTGACCCAATCTGTCTCTGCTGTTGCTTATGTTCTGCTTGAGCCAGCCTCATTTATTTTCCTCATCTAATGTATCACTGTCACCCTCTACTTTCTTCTCCCTTAGTTTGTTTCTTTAAGTGAATCAGTAGTATTTGCTTCACCCACTTCCTGTGATAATACATTCTTTGTTCCCACTATTCTTTGGCTAAAGTATTTTTCTGAATGACCTATTAGATGTCTTGGTGATTATTTGTTAGCCTTTTGGTTAATTGTTTCCCCTCAGTAGGAAGCATTCTCTTTACAACGCAATCAAAATCTTTCACAATTTGAATTACCTCATTGGATTAGCCCATAGTCTTCTGAAAAACCCAATCTTTTCAGACTTTACTATTAAGAATATTTCTGCTATCTACTATCATCCTTGTAAAGCTTCTCTGCACACACTCTAGTGCCTATGTATCATTTTTATAATATGGTAGCCAGAACCGCATGCAGTATTCTTTCTGGTATAACCAAGATTTGAAGCATGCTAAGCATAACTTTTCTTCCTTCCTTGTCAGTTGTCATCTCTAGGAATAAATCTTAGTGTTTAAGAAACATATAAAGTTAAAAGAGAAAAAGTATAACATAGCAAAGATAAGTGGGAAAACTGAGGACTGGGAAGCTTTTAAAGAGCAACAGAGGATTACTAAGAAGGAAATACGCAGAGGAAAAATGAGGTACGAAGGTAAACTGGCCAATAATATAAAGGAGGATAGTAAAAGCTTTTTAAGTATGTGCAAGGCAAAAAAATGGTTAGGATTAAAATTGGGCCCTTGAAGACAGAAACAGGGGAATATATTACGGGGAATATATTACGGGGAACAAAGAAATGGCAGTGGAATTAAATGGGTACTTCAGATCTGTGTTCATTGGGGAAGACACAAGCAATCTCCCTGAGGTAACAGTGGCTGAAGGACCTGTCTGGAGCTGCTTCATCGCCTCCTGTATCTCTTGGACTATTCAAAAGAGACCCCTGCACTGATGTTACACCTGGGAGGTCCATGGTTTTAAAAAAGGACTTCACCTTCGCCAATCTATTCTCACAGCCCACCGACCAGTACAACTCAGAGTAGAACTTCCTGACTACTGTGTTAGTCTTTTTTGGAATTGCAAGTAAGAGTACCAGCACACTCTCTAATGGATGTGATAGATTGGGGGACATTCTTCTTTCTAGCCAGGTACGCCAGATCCTACCCAGTTTATCACCATACTTGAATAACATCTGCTTCAAAAAGAAAATCTCCCTCTTGGCTGTCTACGTGAGCAAAGCATTCAGAGTAGCCCTGAGGGCTGTAATCCACTGCAACTTGGTCACAGATTGTCTTTCAAAGTATGCCATCTCAGCTGCCTTCAGCCGGGCCTCGAGCATACGCTGCTGCTCTCCCCTCTGCCGCCTCCGGGTCACCGAGTAAGAAATAATCAAACCCCTTGCATAGGCCTTAGCAGTCTCCCAGAGCACTGACGGGTTATTGGCCATACTCAAATTAAAATCCCAAAAAATTTTAAAATCCCATGAAAAATACTCAATGAATTTGCTATCCTTCAGGAGGAAAGGATCCATGCGCCAATGCCACGAGCCTGTCTCATCACCAGTGGCCTTAACCTCCATGTGCACTGCTGCATGATCAGTAATGGCTACATTCCCAATTCTGCAAGACAGCACCGAATTCAAAAAGGCCGATGGGGCAAAAAACATGTCAATCCTCGTATAGCATTTATGTGGGTTAGAGAAAAAGGTAAAGTACCTACCCTCAGGGCGAAGGTATCTCCACACATCCACCAACCCCAGCTCCAAGTTCAGGTCCACCAGCTGCCTGGATTGCGGGGATATACTCACAAGACCCCAAGGCATCCTGTCCACTTCGGGGTCCATAAGGCGATTGAAGTCTCCCCCTATAATTGTATGACGCACCCCAAGGGCCATCAACCTGGAAAACACATCTGTTGAAAAGTGGAGGGGGTGTGCCAGGGGGGCAATATACATTCAAGATCCCATACTGCTCTCCTTATATTAAAGCTTTAGGAATCATAAAACACCCATATTCGTCCCGAACTAGAGGACACAGCTTAAAAATACGGGGTAGGCCATTTAGGACAGAGATGAGGAGAAACTTGTTCACCCAGAGAGTGGTGGCTGTGTGGAATGCTCTGCCCCAGAGGGCAGTGGAGGCCCAGTCTCTGGATTCATTTAAGAAAGAGTTGGATAGAGCTCTCAAAGATAGTGGAATCAAGGGTTATGGAGATGAGGCTGGAAGAGGATACTGATTAGGAATGATCAGCCATGATCATATTGAATGGCGGTGCAGGCTCGAAGGGCTGAATGGCCTACTCCTGCATCTATTGTCTATTGATTGGTTTACCTGTGTTTTGAGGGCTTTGCTAACTTGTGGGGCATTGTTAACAATTAGTTTATTTGCACTTTGAGACCATTTTTCTGTATTATACCTGTAACCAAGCTTCAAGTAATATATGATCCCTATTATCAAAATATCCTACCTAACATTTCTCTGCATTGAAATTTGTTTGCCAATTCTACAATGTACTTAATGCCTTGTAATTTGTTGCAGTCTTCCATGGGATTGGCTATCACCCCCAGCTTGGTGGTGTCATTCACAAATTTAAAAATGTTGTTTTTAATATAAATTATGAACAACATTTACCCGGCACTGATCACTGTAGAATACTACTACACACCCTTTATCATTGTGCATGGCTGCCCTTTAATCCCACTCTGCCACTTATCCATCTCATAATTCTGCACATTCTAGCTTGTCTGATTTAATAAGACTATAGAGCTAATGTTTTTTAAAACCTTTGAAAAACAGGTAACATGGAACAGTATTTTCCAAAATAATGGGATTATGTGGATTACGGTCAGTCAGCCTATGAAATCTGTTCTGCCATTCAATGAGATCATGGCTGATCTGATAATCTTCAACTCTACTTTCCTACCTTTTCCCCATAACTCAGACTCCCTTACTGATTAAAAAAAAGATCAGTCTACTTCAGCTTGAAATTCCTTAGCCAGGAATTCCTGGAGAAACTCATCAGGCCTGGCAGCATCTGTGAAGAGAAAGCAAAGTCAACATTTGAAGTGCAGTGAATCCCAGTCATTTCTGAGAAAGAGTCACTGGACCTCAAATGTGAAGTTTGCTTTCTCTGCACAGATACTGCCAGACGTACTGAGTTTCTCCAGCAATTTGTTTTTGTTCCAGGACTTCTGTACGTGCAGTTCTTTGTTTTATTAAAAAATATGAATGTACTCAGCTTTAATGGTCTTCTGTGGTAAAGAATTCCACAGTCACACAACTCTCCAAGAAGAAATTCCTCCATGTCACTGTTTTAAATGTGCAAAACCTTATTCTGAGATTATGTCCATGGTCCTGTATTCTGCAACAAGGGGAAACAACCTTTCTTCATGTACCCTGTCCCTAAGAATCTTTTATGTCTCTGAACAGCCTCCAGTGACAGTAAATCGTTCCTCAGATAAGGGCACAAAACCATTCAGTCTTCTTGCTGTTGTCTGATTGTATAGTTTTAGCAAAACTTCCCTATTTCTTACTCCATTCCCTTTGAAATAAAAGTCAACATTCCATGTGCCTTCCCTATTACCCACTGGACTTGGATGCTAGCTTTTTATGATTCAAGTTAGAGCACTCTCAAACCCCTCTGTAGTTTGGTACAATCTTTTTCCATTTAAATAATATTCTGTTCTTCTTCCAAAATGCATAACCTCACATTTTCTCACTGTACTGTACTCCAAGTTTTCATCCACCTCGCTTAACCTGTCTGTATCCCTCTACAGACTCTGACAATTTCAGCACTTGCCTTCCCACCTCTCTTTGTCATCTGCAAACTTGGCTCGAGTACGTTTAGGCGAAAGCGAGGACTGCAGATGCTGGTTATTAGAGTCAAGATTACAGTGATGTTGGAAAAGCACAGCAGGAATGACTCTTGCCCGAAATGTCAATTTTCTTGCTCCTCAGATGCTGCCGACCTGCTGTGCTTTTCCAGCACCACTCTAATCTTGATTCTTGTACATTCACTTAGCTCATTCAAGTCGTGTATATATTGTAAATAATTACGACCCAAGCACTGGTCCCTGTTCCACACCTCTGATCTTGCTATCCTAAAAATGCCCCCTGTTATTCCAACTCTGTCTCCTATGTTAGACAATGCTCTATATGTGTTAATATACTACTTCAAAATCATGGGCTGTTAGCTTACTAAATACCTAGTATGTGGTACCTTTACAAATGCCTTCTTAATGCATTCACTTTCCCTTTATGTCTATCCTGTTTGTTACCTCTTCAAATAATTGTATTAAATTTGGCAGTCATGTTTATCCTTCATGAAACCATGCTGATTGTGCTTGATGATACATGTGTCTAAATGGTCTGCCATAGCATCCCTGTGAGGATCAGTCAACTTAGCTAGCTGGGCAGCTGATTTGTGATATAGATTAATGCCAATGAACTGATTCAATTTCTGCACAGACTGATACCTCTCTTTCTCAACCTCTTTCCTCACTTGAGCCATGGTAACTCTGGTTAAGCCACTAACAGCTGTCTCTCTCTAATGAGAGAGCTACCCTTTGGTCTGGTAGTACTATGGTGAGTTTATTGTATTGCGTACTTTATAATAGGCTCAAACATTTTCCAAATAATAATTGGCCTCCCGTTACCTATTTTTTTGTCTCTTCCTTTTTTCTAAATAAAGATGCTACTGCTATGTTGGCTAGTTTCAATTCTTCTGTGACTTTTCCAGAAGCTAAGCATTTTGGAAAATTACAACCAATGCATTCACACACACTGCAGCTGCTTCCTTTATCCTGGGATGCCTCCCATCTAATCCAGGGAACCTATAAGTCTTTGGTCCAACTCATTTCCCAGGACATTCCCTGTTTGACCTGTCTTCCAGGAAGACAGCTAATGATCCGTCTCCATGAACACCAACTAGCCACGAAATGACACGACCAGCTATCCTTAGTAGCCGCAGACGCAGATGACAAGCAACATGAGTTCGACTGAGACAACACTACTATTATAGGGCAAGCCAAACAGAGAATAGCCAGGGAATTCCTAGAGGCATGGCACTCATCCACAGATTCTATCAACAAACACATTGACCCAGACCCAATGTACCAGCCACTGCAGCGGACAGCTGGAACTGACAACCGGCAGCGGCAGAGACAAACCACTATAAATGCCGGAGGAAACAACACAGAAGCGCTTCACAGGAGGCTCCCAAACACTGAGGATGTCACCTAGACAGGGGACGAAACGTCTGCAACACAAATTCCCAGCACGGCGAACAGAACCACAACATGCTACTTGTTTCTTCTACTGTGAAAACTGATATAAAATATTCAACTTCCTCTACCATTTCCTGGTTCCCCAATATTATTTCCCCAACCCCTCTCTCTAAGGGGTCTATGCTTGTTTTTGTCTTCTCTTCCTTTTTATATATTTAAAGAAGCTCTTGCTATCTATCTTTATATTATGATTCAGAGATGTATGATTCACTGTATTCTAACAGATGAAAGGCTTAACAGACAATCAATTCTTCAATGTATAATTTCAGTTACATCACACTGCAAATTTTTGCTATAAATTCTGTGTTACGATCGAGCCCTCCACAATCACCTGATGAAGGAGCGTCGCTCCGAAAGCTAGTGTGCTTCCAATTAAACCTGTTGGACTATAACCTGGTGTTGTGTGATTTTTATCTTTATATTACTTGCAAGTTTACTCTCAAGATTTATTTTCATTCTCATTCTTACTTTTTTGATAATCTTTTGGTTTTTAAAACTTTTTCCATCCCCTAGCTAACCACTAAAACTTGGCACATTGTAAGACCAGAAGATCTATGAACAGAAGAAAGCCTTTTGACCTATCGGATTTACTTTGTGATTCAATCATGGCTGATGAGTCTCTTAACTCATTCTTCTGTCTTTTACCTGTAACCCTTAATCCCCTTACCAATCAAGAACCTATCTTTCTACCTTAAATGCATTCAAGGACTTAGCCGCCACAGGCCTCTGTGGCAATAAGTTGAAGAAATTCACCCTAATGTCCGTTCTAAAGGGTCATTCCTTTACTCTGAGGGTGTGCCCTTGGATCCTGCTCTCTTCTACCAATGGAAACATCATCTCCACGTTTAACTGTCCAGGTCTCTTAGCAATCTAAGTTTCAATCAGACACCCTCCTTATCCTTCTCAACTCCATAGGTACAGACAGAATCCTCAACTAATGTGACAAGACCTTCATCCCTCGGATCATTCTTGTACACCATTTCTGGACCCACTCCAAAGCCAGCACATCCTCCTTTAGATACAGCGCCCAAAAACTCTTCACAGTATTCCAAATGCGGTCTAACAAGAGCATTATGCAGTCTCAGCAGAACATTTCTGCTCTTGCATTCGAACTCTCTTGAAATGAATGTTGACATTGCACTTCAAATCTGCCAACTGAATCTGCATGTTAACCTTCAGAGAATCCTGAACTTGGATTTGTGCTTCAGATTCCTGAAGCCTTTCCTAATTTAGAAAATAATCTATGTCTCTATTCTTCCTACCAAAGTGCATAGCCCCACATTGTTTTCTCCCTGCCACTACTTTGCCCACTCTGCTAGCCTGTTGAAGTCCTCTACAAGCTTCTCTGTTTCTTCAACATTACTTGTCCCTCCACCTATCTTTGTGTCATATGCAAACTTAGCAACAATGCTTTCAGTTCCTTTGTCCAGATCACTAATGTATAATGTCAATAGCTGTGGTCCCAACACAGACTCCTATGGTACTCCACTGATCACCAGCTGCTATACTGAACAAGGTCACTTTATCCCTACTCTCTACTTTCTGCCAATCACCCAATCCTCTGTAATTTGCCAGTAACATGTCCCTAACAACATAAGCCATTACTTTATTTAGCAGTCTTTTGTGCAACATCTTGTCAAAGTTTTTCTGGAAATCCTAATAGATTATGTCCGCTGGCTCTCCTTCATCTAACTTGCTTGTTACCTCCTCAAAGAATTCTAATAGATTTGTCGGGTATGACCTCTCCTTAAAGAGGTTTTGCTGATTCAGCTCTATTCTACCATAGATTTTGGAGTACTCAGCAATATCATCCTTAAGAATGGACTCTAAAACCTTACGAATGACCACGGTTGGGCTGACCTGACTATAGTTGCTGTCATCTGCCTTCCTTCCTAAAGAGGGTGTTACTTTAGCCATTTTCCAGTCCTCTGGGACCCTCCCTGACTCTGGTGATTCCTGAAACATCACCACCAATGTCTCTACAATTTCCTCAGCTATCTCCTTCAGAAACCTGGACTGTAGTGCATCTAGTCTGGTTGATTTATCAACCTTCAGACTTTTCCGCTTCCCCACCACCTTCTTATGCATGATGGCCACTGCGCTCACTTCTGGCCCTTGAGTTTCTTTAAGTTCTGGTATGCTGCTTGTGCCTTCTGTGAAAACGATACACGGCATCTCCTCAGTTCCTCTGCCATTTTCTTGTTCTCCAGTACTATTTTCATATTAAATTACAGCTACCACTTGGCCACCCATTTTACTAGCTTTACTATGCTTATTGCAGGTTATTCATGTCGTTCTCACTGTTTACTGCTCCTCAAGTTTGGTACTGCTGGCATGTTTTGAAATTTTACTGTATTCCAAATTCCAAGATAATGTGATCTTGGTGACCTTGGTTTTATTGATACCAATCAATGAAAGTAGACTGGCAGGTGCAACAAGCAATTAGCAAAGTCGATGGTATATTGGCTTTCACTGCAAGAGAATTTGAATTAGAAGTAGTGATGTCTTAATGCCACTATACAAGGTTTTGAGAGATCACATCTTGAGAATTGCTTCTGGTTTTAGTTACCCTATGTAAGAAAATGTATACTTGCTACAGAGGGAGTGCAGTGGAGGGTTCACTGTGCTGATGGGCAGGACTGTCCTATGAGAAAAGTTGGTTCAACTGGGCCTTTATTCATTAGAGTTGAAAAGGAAAGAGGGGATCTGATTGAAACATATGAAGTTCAAATGGGCTGACAGACAAGATGCAGAGACGGTGCTTTCCCTGTTTGGGGAGCCTAGAATCAGGAATCACAGTCTCAGAATATGGGATAGACCATTTAAGACAGAGATGAAGAAAAATGTCTTGACTCAGAGGGTAGTTAACCTGTGGAATTGTCAAATCCAGAAAGTTTTAGAGGCCAAATCACTGAATATATTCAAGAAAGAGATTAAAATGTGTATATTCTTTAGGCATTGAGGTATAGGAAGAAAACAGGAATATAGTATTGAAATAGAAGATTAGCCATATCATATTGAATAATGGAATAGGCTCAATGGGCTGAATGGCCGCCATCTCCTTGTTTTTTTGTTTATGACTGGACAAGTCAAATTACCAAGTGAAATCTGGATGGAAAAATTTATTTTCATTTCCTAAGTATGATAGTTAGTCACTGAGAACATATTTGTAAGAGCTGCAGGTTTTCTTGAGTATCAGAACAGAAGTTTGTCACAAAAGAAATGAGAAAAATAGAATATAGAAGACAGTTAGAAAGATCTCTGAATATGTAGCACAAAGAAATTTTAAATTGTTTTCTAACACATTCCATCACAGAACGAAAGGGAAATAACATCCCTATCTCAACACCTCAAGTTTGTACTTAACTGACTCCTTATAATTTAGAGGTCTGTACGAGAAAAGGCTGTTTGGTCCATCAAACCTGCCGTGGTTAAAACCAATCACCTCTAACTATTCTAATCACATTTACCTGTGATTGGTCTATAGCATTGTATACCTTGCCATTGCAAATGTCCATGTTAAAGGTTATGAGGGTTTCTGCCTCTCACCATTCTGGCAGGCAAAGAGTTCCGGATTTCCTCTGGGTGGAAGGAAATTTTCCTCCTATCTCTTTGAAGCGTCCTGCCCCTTGGTCATTGGGCCCTTCAAGGGGAAAAGGTTCTTCCTATCTACTGTTGACATCACTGGATTGGTCTTCGCAGTGGAGGAAACTAATAACTTGCCAGTAATTGACAAAGAGACGAAGGTAGGTGAGGACCTGGAAACAACCATTGTTATGGAAGAGTTAGTGTTGGGCAAACTAATGGAACTAAGGATAGACAAGTCTCCTGGTCCTGATGGAATGCAACCTGGGGTACTAAAAGAGATGGCGGGAGAAATAGCAAGTGTACTCGTAGTAATTTTCTAAAATTCGTTGGACTGTGGAGCAGTCCCAGCAGATTGGAAAACAGCAAATGTAACATCACTGTTTAAGAAGGGAGGTAAACAAATGATGGGGAATTATAGACTGGTTAGCTTAACCTCTGTAGTGGGGAAGATGCTTGAGCCTATTATCAAGGAAGAAATAGCAAAGCATCTTGATAAAAATTGCCCCATTAGACAGACACAGCATGGGTTCATGAAGGGCAGGTCTTGCTTAACAAATCTTTTGTAATTCTATGAAGGCATGGCAAGTAAGGTGGGCAACGGGACCCAGTAGATGTGGTGTCCCTAGATTTCCAAAAGGTCTTCGAGAAGGTGCCACACAAGAGGCTGTTGCATAAGATAAGGATGCATGGCTTTACGGGTAAATTATTAGCATGATAGAGAATTAGGTGACTAACAGGAAGCAAAGAGTGGGGATAAATGAGTGCTATTCTGGCTGGCAATCAGTGACTTAGTGGTGTGCCACATGGATCGGTGTTGAGACCACAATTATTCACAATTTATATAGATAATTTGGAGTTGGGGACCACGTGCAGTGTGTCAAAATTTGCAAATGACACTGAGTGGCAGAGCAAAGTCTGTGAAACTTTGCAGAGGAATACAAATACTTTGAGTGGGCCAATGTCCAGCAGGTGGAGTGCAATGCTAATAAATGTGAAGTTATCCATTTTGGTAGGAGTAACAGTAAAAAGGATTATTACTTGAATAGTAAAAAGTTGCAGCATGCTGCTATGTAGAGGGACCTAGGTGTCCTTGTGCACGAATCACAGAATCACCACCTCAGAACTTCCTGCCTGTCCGCCTAACTCTGTATTATCGGCAAACTTTGCCCCCAGTCTCCTCATCCAGATCATTAATATATAAAATGAACAGCTGCAGCCCCAAAACTGAACCCTGCGAGACACCACTTATCACTAGCTGCCATTTGAGAAAGAACCTTTTGTCCCAACTCTGTGCCTTCTGCCAGACAGCCAATCCTCAATCCATTCAGAAAGATCATCAATACCCATAATCATCATCTTAGGTGCCACGTATGACTCCAACCTGCAGCGACGATGGAGTCCCATTGATTTCTATTTTGTGAGAGCTCCTTGTTGCTGCACTTGGTCAAATGTGGCCTTGATGCCAAGGACTGTCCTTCTCGCCTCACCTCTGGCGTTCACAGCAAAGAAACCAATCAGTAAGTTTGTGGGTGTTATGTAAATTTGGGGGTAATAAAGTTGAGAAGGGTACAGACTGGCTGATCAGATGATCTGATCAGTGGCAAATAGAATTCAATCTGGATAAGTGTGAAAAGATATACTTAGGCAAGGGATTGCATGATGAACAGTAGAACCCTGGGAAGCACCAAGGATCAGAAGGATCTTGATGTGCGTACCCACCGGCCCTTTAAGGTAGTGGTACAGGTAGGTTAAGTGGTTAAGATAGCATACTTCCTTTTATTAACCAAAGAATAGAGCTTAAGAGCAGGGAAATTGTGTTGGACTGTATGAAAAGTTGATTAGGTCACAGCTAGAGTACTGTGTGCAGTACTGGAATCCACATATAGGAGGAATGTGACTGCACTGGAGAGGGTGCAGAAAAGATTGACCAGGATGATGCATGGGCAGTACAATTTTAGTTAAGAGAATCTGATAAACTGTTTTTTTTTTTTTGGCTTGGAGCAGAGGGGACTGAGGGTAGATATGATTAAGATGTATAAGATTGAGGTGCATATAAGAACATAACATAAGAACTAGAAGCAGGAGTTGGAGTAGGCCGTTTGACCTTTGAGTGGGCTCCGCCATTAAATAAGATCATGGCTGATCTTTTCAGGGACTCAGAACCATTTACCCATGCTCTCACCATATCCCTTAATTCCTTTATTGTTTAAAAAAAATCTATCTTAGCTTTAAGGAGGAGGTGGGGAGGCTGCAGAAAGATTTCGACAGTTTAGGAAAGTTGTCCAAGAAATGGCTCACTAGATTCAATGTGAACAAGTTTGAGGTCTTGCACTTTGAAAAAAGAAGGCAGGCGTGGACTGTTTTCTAATCGGTGAGAAAATTCATAAAGCCAAAGTACAAAGAAATCTGGGAGTGCTAGTCCAGGATTCTGTCAAGGTTGACTTGCAGGTTGAGTCCATGGTTAAGAAAGCAAATATAATGTTATTATTTATCTCAAGAGGGTTGGAATGTAAAAGCAGCATGTGCTATAAAGCTCTAGGTAGGCCCCATTTAGAATACTGTGTCCAATTCTGGACCCCACATCTCAGGAAGGGCATACTTGCACTGGAGCGTGTCCAGTGGAGATTCACATGGATGATCCCTGGAATGGTAGGCCTAACATACAATGAACGGATGAGGATCCTGGGATTGTATTCATTAGAGTTTAGAAGGTTGAGGGGAGACTCAATGCGCCAAATGGTCTGTCTTCCACTCGTATGTCTTATGGTCTTCATCTCCGCTCCAGACATCTCTGCAGGCCCCACCTGTCCGGAAGCTCCTACAGTGTTTAAGTTTGACAGCATCCAGGGCAAAACAGGGCTTTTGATTGGCGCCGCATTCATTCTGTCCTCCATCAACACTCAGTAACAACAATGCATGCTATCTATAAGATGCCCTACAGAAATTCAGCAAAGGTTCTTAGACAGCACCTTCCAAACCCATTATCACTATCATCCAGAAGGACAAGGACAACACCACCTGCAGTTTCCCCGACAAGCCACTCACCATCCTGACTTGGACACATATTGCCATTTCTTCAATGTCATTGGGTGAAATTCCTGGAATTACCTGCCGAGTAGCATTGTGAGACTACCTACAGCATGTGGACTGCAGCAGTTCAAGAAGGGCGCTCAGCACTACCATCTCGTGTGCAACAAGTACTGGCCCAGCCAGCACTGCCTATGTCCGTAAATGAATTTTTTTAAAACTGGAAACAATTTGAGTCCTTTCCAAGTCAACCAATATGAACATGTCACAATTCTTAAAACCTAAACCACCTTCATTCTAATAATCTATAGATTTCTGACTAGACTCTCCTGGTTTGGAAGATTTACAGATGAAACCCTTTCTACTAATGTGACTGCTTCCCTGAATTCCTCCGATAAACCAAACTTGCTTCTAAAAGGAATCATGGGTCTTCTGGACTGACGTTTGAATAATGTTCTACTATTGACCTCAGTGTTGATGCTGCTTGTCATGAACTCCCCATGTAAACAGCTTTCAGTAAACATCTTTCCGTGAACCCCACAGGGGCCTGCGGTGACCCTCTCTGATAAATGCTGGATTTGGTCCCTGTTCACAAAGGACTCTCTGACCTTTTTTATTCCCCCGAGTGAAAATCTTCCACAGTAGTGGCCAGCACCCACCTGGCTCAATTTGTAAGCCAATACCTAAAAATATTAATATGAATTGTACACATTTAATTACAATTATCCACCTTTCTGTATAGTAACTTATCTAATGCTTTCTTAAAATTGTTAAACTGAAACTGCTTGTAATCAGGTTGATTTGATGAAGGTGAGGGAATTTTTTTAATACCTGGGGCTAGATATTAGATTTCCTGCTAGGTATGTTTTCAGCAAAGGGGTCTGTATGAGAGTGTGGAACTCAGCTCACCACCTTCCAACGCACACCTGAGCTCAGCCCTATTATATGGATGGTACCGCTATGTAAGTTAATAGTTAAAAGTCAATTGAGCTTGTTGGAAGCTCAGCACCCTGCTTTGTTACAGTATGCATATCATAATATGAATGTTATGCATTTGGGTGGAATTGGGCAACCTGTTTCTTTTCTTACCAGTTTTGAGTGCAGAAAGAAAGACGAATGCTACCTTCAGAGGGTGTCCATCATACATCCAAATGCCCCATTCCTTATTCCCTGAACAGATGTCAAAATTATCTCCACAAGCCCACTGCACCCACCACCACCACATAACTACCAATAAATTTGCGAAACCTTTTCTCCATCTAATGCCCCTTGCTTATGTTGGTCTGAGATCTATTTGGACCCCTCATCCTAGGGCTGCTTGCAGTCCCAGTTGCAACCACTACAGAGCTCAGGTGCAGCTGAAGTTATTGGTTATTGAGGTTGGCTAGCAGCTCAGGAGGGTAAAACTTCCTGCTACTGAGAGGTGAATGGCTCCCGATCCACTAATTCAGCCCTGCCTGCAGCACCTTATGACTGCGAGACAGGTTTGTTCTGAGTCTATTGTCTTGTTGCCAGCTTTGTTTTTGGGGATGGGGTCATGTGAGCTATCTCCCTAGTAGATTTTTTCCCCTCGTGTGTATAGGTTTAACTCATAATTAAGTCAGTGAAACTGCTAAAGCTGTTAGTGGGTAGCAACAAGAGAGCTTGGATGTGGTGGCTCAGTGGTTAGTGATGTTGCCTCACAGCACAAGGAACCTAGCTTTGATTTCAGCCTTGGGTGTCTGCGTGGAGTTGGATCATTCTCCCGTTTGTGCATAGGTTTCCTTAAGGTGCTCCAGCTTCCTCCCATAGTTCAAAGATATACAGCAACAAAAACAAATTGCTGGAAAAACTAGGCAGGTATGGCAGCATCTGTGCAAAGAAATAGACAATAGGTGCAGGGGTAGGCCCTGCGGCCATTCGAGGCAGCAGCACCATTCATTATGATCATGGCTGATCATCCACAATCAGTATCCTGTTCCTGCTTTATCCCCATAACCCTTGATTCCACTCAGAATCAGTTCTGAGAAAGATTTACTAGAACCAGATGTTAACTCTGCTTTCTCTTCGGATGCTGCTAGACCTGCAGAGTTTTTCTAGTAATTTCTGTTTGTGATTTCCAGCATCTGCAGTTCTTTGGGTTTTTTGTTTACCAAAGATGTGCAGGTTAGGTGGATTGGTCATGCTAATTTGTCTGTAATGTCCAGGGTTGTGTGGGTCGGTGGGTTAGCTATGGTAAATGCGGAATTACGGAGATAGGATAGGGGAGAATGGGATGCTCTTTGGAATGTTGGTGTAGACTTTGGGCTGAGTGAACTCTATCTGTACTGTAGGGATTCTATAATTCTGTGGTCCTATTAGAGCTTTGGCATCTTGGGAGATTTAGGTGATAAAATTTAAACAAATTTTCAAATTTACATTGAAATAATGAAGCAATATTTATAAATGTGTCTCTTTAATTACAGGAAACTAATTCAGCAGAGGGCAGTGGCGGCTCTTCAGAGGAATGGCAGAGTGAAACTAACAGCTCAAGGTAAGGCAACTGCTTCGCTGTATTTTTTAAGTACACTTTTGTCTTTTAGGTGTACAGCGGAAACTCGATTATCCAAACAAGATGAGTGGGCATTATTTCGTTCGGATAATCGATTATTCGGAAAATCGATTAAATGCCTTTCCTCTAGAGCTCGGAGTTTTAAAGTCTGCTCTCCATTCATGAGACAAGGCAGCACACAGTGGACGAGACTCCACCCCCCGTCGCCCACGCCCCCGTCCAACACAGCCCCCTAAAAAAAAACAAAACTCGCAAGTCCCCGCCCCGGACCGACCCCGTCCCGTGCCCCCTCTCCAGCACAAAGCGTGCGAGCTCCTGATCCCAACGCAGACACTTCCATCCCAGGCCCCTCTCTGGGGCAGGGTATCCAGACTGCACACCAACAGCAAGATTGCTGTTGCTGCAGCTGCCTTTGTGGGGTCAGTCTCCAAATAGTGCACAAACACAACTTCTTACTGCAAATTTTTGACAGGTTCCACATTTGCCCTGCACAGGATAATTTTTGGAGAAATTATTCCTGAGAAGGAAGCGGGGTGGGGTTAGGATACACCCCTCTGTACAACTCCAGGGAAAGTGTGGGGGGTGGGGGGAGAGAGAGGGCGGGAGGTCAGTCTTTTGGAGATTGTGCCTGTTTAATCACTATAAACAAAAGACGCAATCACTTGGAAACACGTCTTTGATGTAATGTTTCTATCGGGACCTCGAGATCTCCTTCGGATAATCTGATTTTTGGATAATTGGTATTCAAATAATTGAGGTTCCCCTGTGCATCTATTTGTGTTGACAACAGGATTAACTACTTCAAAATTTACAAAAGAAGTGAACTGCTGAAGAAGGGTCACTGGACTTGAAATGTGAAGTCTGCTGTCTCATCACAGATGCTGCCAGATGTGCTGAGTTTTCCCAGCAATTTCTGTGTTTGTTTCAATTATATTTTTGTCTCTTTGTGGAATTGTGGGCTTTGCTGGCTACAATAGCATACATTGTCCATCCATAGCTGACCTTAAGATGGCGGTGAGTTGCTGCCTTGCAGTATTGCAGATCTTGACTGCATCTGTTTCAAATGTTCAGGATTGGCATTGGAATCAAGAATGTACTGCAATGTCACCAAACACAAAGATTAAAAAAAGTTTTTGCACCCTGATTACTTCTGTATAGATGCTGCTTTATGTGGACATCCTTTGTGACCATGTACTACTTGTATTAAATTATATGTTTAACATTGTAAAACACCTGCTGTGCTTCAATAGATTTAGCAAATAAAGCTCACATTAAGTTACTTAGTCATGTTAGAACATACAGCCAAATATTTAATGAGAGATAGCCAGCTTCTGCAGAGTACCTTAAAGGAGGATAAGCAGTGGAGAGGTTTAGGGAGGAAATTCCAGAACTTAAGATGTAGGGAATTGATGGCATAGCTGCAGTGGTGGCATATTAAATTTGGGGATGTGCAAGAGGGCAGAATTCAAATTGCACAAAGATCTTGAACGTCTGTAGTACTGAATGAGGTATCGAAAGTAAAGATGGGAAAACGATGGTGAAATTTGAAAACAAGAACAAGATTTTAAAATTGAGATGTGGAGACACAGGTGCATTTGTGAAAAATAAGATTTGGCAGCAGACATTTGAAAGAATTTTGATTTACAGAAGAAAGTAGATAGGAAGCTACGAGAGTGATTCAGTAACTCCAGGTTTGTGGCATATGGTTATAAATCCTGATAGCTATTTTTCTATTTAATCTCTTCGCATTAATCAAAGACATTTGGCGGCTGGCCTACTAAAGTAAAACAGGAAGACTTGCATTTATATTGTTTTTCACCGCCAAATATGTCCCATATGCTTTAGAGTCAATTAAGCACTTTTGAAATGCAGTCTCTGTTGTAATCTAGGAAAGTTGACAGCAAATTTGCATATGAAAATCTCGCACTAATGGAAATCTGATAATAAACAGTGGACTTTTTGTTTTGATAATGTTGATTGAGTGTGAACTATTAACCAGGAAATTGTGCATAACTCAAGCAGAAAATGCTGGAAAGCTCTCTCAGCTTATGCATTTGTGTAGAGTGTTCACATTTCAGGCACATGACCTCATAAGACTTGGGAAGAGTTAAGGATGTAATAAGTTTTGAACAAAGGATGGATGGGAAAATCACAAAAGGAAGGTTTGTAATTTGGTGGATAACAGGAAGCTTGGTCTATGACAGATTGGGCCAACTAGGTCGTATTTTATAGAGTTTTGAAGATTGAGAAGTGATTTCATTGAAGTCGATAAAATGCGTGAAGGGTTTAGGTAGGATAAATGCAGATAAGCTGTTTTCTCCTGTTTGGGGAGTCTAGAACCAAGGGTCATAATTTAAACATAAAGTGGATGCCATTTAGGACTAAGAGCAAGAGAAATTGTTTTAACTCTGACAGTTGAGAATCTTTGGGATTCTGTACCGAAGAAGGATGTGGAAGTTTCACCTTTGAGAATGTTTAACATAGCGGCTAATATGTTTCTGATTAATAATGGCATGAAGGGTTTGGAAGATAGTATTGGTTAGAGATACTGAAGTAGTTGATTATTCAGTTTTATTTGGCTAAGCTGACTTGATGGGCTAAATATCATACTCTTGTCTGTGTTTCGAAAAGATTAGTCCTTCAGGTCTGAAGTGAATGGAGATGGGGCAACAAAGAAACAGATGATGTGACATTAGTCGGTGTGCTGATAACTGAAAGAACAAACTTAAATGAGCAAAAGACAGGAAATAAATATAAGTTTGTCTGAAATTAGGTGGTTTCCTTATGCTTACAGTGAACCCTAGTGTAACAGTGTCGTAGACTGAAGGCAAGTATCAGAGTGAAAACAAGGTGAAAAATTAAAATGATAAGCCACTGGAAGCTGTGATTTATGCTGGCAGACAGAATGGAAGTGTTCCACATAGTCAGCCAGTTGGCACTTGTTATCCCCAGATGTGTTAACAGTGAATGCAGTTGACTAAATCAAAAGAAGTTTGTGTAAATTGCTGCTTTACCTGGAAAGGCTTTTGGACCAAAGATGATGCAAAGAGAGGAGGTGAAAAGGTAGCTGTTGCATCTCCTTTGTTTACCTGGAAAAGTGCCAGGGGAAAAGGATAGAGCATTCAAGGTTTACTGAGGAGTGGACCAAGGTATCGCAGAAGGAAACATCCCTTCAACATGTTTTTTGATGGTAATAACTCATTCTGTGGAATAGTGTCATGGGATCTTTTACATCCAGCTGAGAGGACAGACTGGTTAAAGGTCTCATTCAAAAAGACTGTTCTTTTCAATAGTTTTTAATTATGAGTCCAACTTTCTAAATATATGTATGCCATTGTACCCACCTATATATTTGCTAATATTAAAGCTATCTTGTTCGGTGTGGGACCCATACCCATATCTGGATTTACCTGTAATCTTTACTACCTAAGAGTACTAAGAGTGCATATCTGTGAATTTGAAGATAATACCTCTTCCACATTGCTGGTATACTTGGAGGAGAGTGTATTTGCTGGAAATGTGGAAGATAACATGCTTGGAATGCAGACTTGTTCTCAAAATATGTATCCTCTTTATAACAGTATCCATCAACTGACCCAACCAGCCCTTATTGTTGAAAACATGTTTTTGTGCTGGACTTATTGACTATGTTCAGGTCAAAACAATCTATTAGATTAGTGCAAATCCTGAGGCTTTATTGGTGTCCAAGTACAATTTATGTACAACATTCTGACCACTTTGCCATGTGCAAATAATTACATGGTTTATCTTGGACTTGTAAATCTAGGAAGTTTGGAAGACGTGTATCAGTAGGAACGTGTAAGATATATACACATACAAAAAAGATGACTGTTCATATATATGTGTAAGTGTTCAAGGAAATTTGTGTTTCATTATAGCAAAAAGATATTACAAGAAATAAACTATTTCTTCTCTGACATGGATGGAAGTTGAATTTGTTCTTATTTGCAATTTCCGTTCTAGCTATGAATGGGAGATGAATTAGTTTTTATTTGTGTTCAGTGATTCTTCAAGTGAATATTCAGATTGGACAGCAAATGCAGGAATTAATCTTCAGCCACCCAAAAGACCAACCAGACGGCGAGTTCCACTCATTATGAGCAGCTCAGAAGATGAACAAGATGATAAAGTTAAAGCATCATGGAATCAAAAGTTGAAGAAACCTAAAGGAAGACCACGGAAGGTAGTTGTAACTTACATGTTTTGTTTTGTGTTGGGACATGCTATTACAGTCAGGTCCCTACTTTTGCCTGTCATAATTCTTAGCCACCTGACACTTGCTCAGATTTTGCATGACAAATAATTAACTTGGTTAAGATTCCGAAGTGCAATCATGCCCCTGGAATCTTCATTGAGAGATCCAATTTTTTAGGATTTGTTCACCGCTTTCACCTGAACACAGCTGCACTGTTGTTATAGGAGCGAAATATTACACGTTGCAAACCTGAAGTAAGAGCAAAACATTTTAAATGCTCAGGTGTTTTCATATTTGTGGAGAGGGAAAGCCTGTTTGGATTTCAGGTAAATGACCCTTCATTAGAATAAGCTGAGACAAAGATTTCTGCTGAAGATCATCACCCGGAAACATAAACTCTGTTTCTCTATGGATGAAGGTTTGTGATTGAGCTGGAAGTTTTGTTTTCAGACGTTTCATCGCCATACTGAGTAACATCATCATTGAGGAGAAAGTGAGGTCTGCAGATGCTGGAGATCAAAGTTGAAACTTTATTGCTGGAACAGCACAGCAGGTCAGGCAGCATCCAGGGAACAGGAGATTCGACGTTTCGGGCACAGGCCCTTCTTCAGGAATGAAGAAGGGCCTGTGCCCGAAACGTCGAATCTCCTGTTCCCTGGATGCTGCCTGACCTGCTGTGCTGTTCCAGCAATAAAGTTTCAACATCATCATTGAGCCTTGGATGAAGCACTGGTGGCATGGCCTGCTTTCTATTTGTGTTTAGGTTTCCTTGGGTTGGTGATGTCATTTCTGGTGGTGACGTCATTTCTTGTGATGCCATTTCCAGTTCTTTTTCTCAGAGTGGTAAATGGGATCCAAGTCAATGTGTTTGTTGTTAGAGTTTTGGTTGGAATGCCATGCTTCTAGCAATTCTCATGTGTGTCTCTGTTTGGCTCATCCTAGGATGGATGTGTTGTCCTGGTCAAAGTGGTGTCCTTCCTCATCTATATGTAAGGATACGAGTGAGAGAGGGTCATATCTTTTTGTGGCTAGTTGATATTCATGTATCCTGGTGGCTAGTTTTCTGCTTGTTTGTCAAAAGTAATGTTTGTTACAGTTCTCGCAAGGTATTTTTAAAATGATATTAGTTTTGCTTGTTGTCTGTATCAGGTCTTTCAAGTTCATAAGCAGCTGTTTTAGCGTGTTGGTGGGTTTGTGGGCTACCATAAGAGGTCTGAGTTGTCTAGCAATCATTTCTGAGATGTCGTTGATGTAGGGGAGAGTGGCTGACCAAATACTGACCTACAGAAGCAATCATCCCAACATCCAGAAATGAAGCTGCATTAGAATATTGTTTTAACAAGCCACCACACACTGCAGCAAAGAGGAAATACTCAGAGCAGAGAAAAATCCTATACAGTATATTCAAAAAGAACGGGTACCCAATGAACACAGTCCACTGATTTCTCAGCAACAAACCCCAACAAGCAGATCACACGTCCAGAAACCCTAGCCATCTTCCCTACATCAAAGACTTCTCGGAAATGACTGCCAGACAACTCAGACCTCTTGGTTTCGTGGTAGCCCACAAATCCATCAACTCGCTAAAACAACAGCTAATGAACTTGAAAGACCTGATCCAGACAACAAGCAAAACAAACATCATTTACAAGGACTTGCAAGGACTGTATCAAACACAACATTGGACAGACACGCTGAAAACTAGCCACCAGGATACATGGACATCAACTAGCCACAAAAAGACATGACCCACTCTCACTAATATGCTTACATACAGATGAGGAAGGACACTACTTTGACTGGGACAACATATCCATCCGAGGACAAGCCAAAGAGAGACGTATGAGAATTGCTAGAAGCATGGCATTCCAACCGGAACTCTATCAACAAACTGTGTGGATCCCATTTACCATGTCCTGAGAAAAACAACCGGCAATGACATCACCACAGGAAATAACTTCTCTGCAGGAAATAGCATCACCAACTCAAGGAAACCTAAACCCACAAATAGAAGGCAGGCGGTGCCACCAATGCTTCATCCAGAGGCTCACTGATATTGTTACCTAGTGTGGCAACAAAACGTCTGAAAACAAACCTTCCAGTTCAGTGAGCAAACCTACATCCAGAACCTCAAGCGAGCTACAAAACTTCTCAAAACCCACTCTGTTTCTCTATGCGCAGAAGATGCTTTGTGTGCTTAGTACTTTTGGGATCTTCTGATTTTCTTATCCAGTCCTCTCAATGAGGCTATTTGGATGGAATGAGTTATACAACAGTTGAAAATGGCTAGCATTCATAAAGTCTTAAATTTGATCATCTAAATCCTTTCTCAGTTAATAGCGACATAACCAGCGTCTGCTTTGTAATGCCATACTAATGCATGGTATGTTATAATTCGTGTGAAAACTGCTTTCAACATATAAACATTTTTAAGTTGGGGAGAGAATAGTTTTGTTGTGTGCATTACGTAATTTTGTTTCTCTATTGCAATGTAGAGACCAAATCCTGTGCCAACTGGAGAAGGTACAATTTCAGAGGAATGGCATCCCCCAAAGTGGATCACAGATACTGTACCACGCAGGTCACCGTATGTTCCACAGATGGGTGATGAGGTAAGAAAACTGGCATTCAGTTACAAACAGTAGTGCACCAGGAATTCTATGCATGATATGCTATCACAAAGTTTGTACTTTAGGAAATGTCCATAGTTTAAACAAAGTAATTTTATGAAGATTCTTTTGGTTTATGCAAAAATAACTAAATCTTACTGTGTGGAGTAAAAGATCAATATTGTCCGTAACCCCAATCTTGAACTGATACTTCTGCAATTTTGTTTGGGTTTTCCCTGATTATTCAACATATTGAGAGTAATTTTTACTGATGCCACACTTAATTGCCATATTTTTAATACTGAGTTCAAATTCACAGAGCTAATGGGGAAATTTTACCTTTCATTTCACTCTCTTTACCTGTATATTTATCTATCTTTGTATATTACTTTGTGTCCTTGCAAATTCTAATTATTCATTGGTTATTTGTGTTTCTAGAATATCTTGCATTTTTTCTATATTCCTTCCATTTTGCTATCTGATTTTTCCAAAATGTACACCATTCTTTGTAATTAGTCCTGCTGTCAATTGTGAATTCATTGTAGAAATATTCAACTTATTTAATAGATTATGGAAGCATGTACTGTTTATCTTTATGGAATGGGAGTGTCACTGGGAAGGCCAGCATGAGTGTCCCATTCCTAATTGCCCTTGGACTGAGCCGCCAACTTGGCTATTGTGGGGTGGGGCAAAAGCAATATCAAGAGTCAACCATTTACTGTGAATTTCGAGTCACAAATAGGCCAAATGGAGGCAGGATGAGAGATCATAGATTTATTTGCCTCAAGGTTATTGGTGAAACAGAGTGGATTTTACAAGAACTAATGGTAACTGTACAACTTATAGATACCACTAGTAGTATTTTAGTAGTCCAGCTCAATTAATTGAATAGAAATTCCACTAGCATTAGCCTGAGCCCCTCTATTAGTCCAGTGATGTTGCCATTACCCCTACTATCTCCCCTGATTTACAGCATGAAGAAGATTTTCAACCCATTGTATCTGTGGCGACTGGAAAAAAAAATTAGCCATCCTAGTCCTACATTTAAAATTTTGGTCCACAGCCTGGAAGGTTACAGCATTTCAAGTGCTATCAAATAGTTCTTAAATGCATCGAGTGTTGTTTAAGAGGCATATAGGCAGGGAATAGATGGATTGTGATCATGTGCAGGCAGATGAGATTAGTTTAGAATTGCATCAGGATTAATACAGATATAGTGGGCAAAGGGCATGTTCCTGTGCCATCAAGTTAGACATTCTCTATGATCTTTCAGGTAGTGAGTTCCAGACCCCAAATGCCCTGGCTGAATATATCTTGTTTACAGCTCCTCTAATCCTTCTGCCAATTCTGTTTCAATACATGCCCTCCAGTTGTTGCTGTCTCTGTTAAGGGAAGCTGAATTTTTTAATACACCCTATCTATGCCCTTCAGAGTTTTATGAATGTCAACAACCATCTCCCAGGTTTTTCTGTTCCAAAGAAAATAATAATCCAACCCTATTAGATCTTTACCCATAGTTTAAAATCTCAATTTCTGGGGACATTCTTGAATATTTCCTGTGCATCCTCTCCATTTTCCTAATTCCTTGAATTCAGAGAACCAAACAAAACTTTGGACTCTCATCGTGGCCTAACTGGTGGTGTATACAGTTCTAATATAATCTCCCTGCTCTTCTGTTGACTGAGGCATAGAATAAATTAAAGTATGATTAAAACCAATGATTAAATTCATTTTTAATTGTTGGAAAAGTACAAATATACAACTCAGGAACAAGAACAGTCTATTTGGTTCTCGAGCCTGCTCTGGCATTCAATACGTTCAAGGCTGATCTGATTGTAACTTCAAATCCATGCTCCTGCACAACCTTGATAACCTTTCAACTCCTTGCTTAACAAAAATGTATCTCCTCTGCCTTTAATGTGTTCGAAGACTCTGCCTGCACCACCTTTCAGGAAGAGAGTTTCCAAGACTTAAAAAGCTCTGAGAAAAGATTTCACCCAATCTGGTGACCCCTGAAACAGTAATCTTTCATTTTGAATTCTCCCAAATGAGGAAATTCCTTTTCCAAATCTACCCTGAAGAGAGCCTTGAGTTGGAGTTGACAACCACCTGATGAAAGAGCAGCGCTCTGAATGCTAGTGCTTCCAAATAAACCCGTTGGACTATAACCTAGTGTTGTGTGATTTTTAACTTTGGAGACCCTTGAGGATTTTTTATGTATCAATCAAGATGCCTCTTTCTTTTCTGAACTCATATGGATACAAGCCTTGCCTGTTCAATCCTTCCTCATAAGCCAACCTGTCCCTTCCAGCAATTGGTGTAGTAAAGCTTCTCTGAATTGTCTCCAATACATTTAATCCTTCCATAAGACCATTGGTGATCAGTATTGTGTTACAGGCCTCCAAATATGATCTCCTCAGTGCACTGTATAACTGGAACATAAACTCACTATTTTGGCATTCACTTCCCTCCACACTATTAGCATTCCTAATTTCTTGCTGTACTTGTACGAAGCTCAAGCAATTAATACACACTAGGTCACCTCTGCATTCCAGAGTTCTGCTGTTAGGTTCTTTTCCCAAGGTTTCACACACGAGATGCAATTTGCACACACCAACTGCTGCAAGCAGTTCAAGTTTATTAAAGCTTGTACAAACTAGGTGACCCTTCTGACACACTTCGCAGGCATGCAAAGTTGAGTTAGAAGAGAGACCTTGAACAAAGAAAACACATCACCTTTATACAGGTCAATTGGTAATGTTAACCAATACTCTGGCCACTCCACCCCCATAATCTCGTGACCCCAGGTACAGTTGTAGGATGAGATCATCCTCTGAGATAATGCAACTGTAAATGCCTTAATCCTGGGGAATCCTTATGCAGACAATTTCCTGACTCTGTGATTCCCCAAGACAATGTAGGTGTGATATGTCCTAGCTTTGGGATGGCCCTGCAATTGAACTCTGGCTCTGCTACTTCCCCAGGCAAGGTAGGTGTGATAGGCAAGGTCGGTGGGGAAGATCACTCAAGTGAACCTGATTGGCTGGGGGTTGGTAGGAAAGTATTTCTGAATGGAAGGGGCTAAATTATAGTTTACTTCGATAATAGTAGAGGGAGTAGTGGAAAATGACTGTCTAAATGGAGTAGGAATCATCCACATTCCTGCATGACTGTTGTCCCCATCTACTTCTAGAATGTTCAATCAGTGCAGTTTGACCCATTACTATTATGTTAATGTTCAGAGAGATATTCCAGTTTAATCTTTCAACATTACATTCCTCCCTTTTATCATTCCATGATAACTCCCCTAAATGGGGGCTGAGAAGGGTCTTAGCAGCTCATTCATAATGATCCCACAGCCAGTGTTTAAACGTCATTGAGACGCTACATACAGTGAGTAGGATAGCAAAATTTAGTAGCCCGTGAAGCAAATAGAATTCCCAGGATCCCCCAAACAGCCAACCGAGCCAGTCTTGTACATTCTGAGGGCTATGTCTGAAATCATCTAACTGGTGCTGAATGGACTGAATGGCATGTGGTATGTTGTATGATTCGCCCGTAACATGGGTAATGCATTTATTTCCCACAATTACACAGACACCTCTTTGGGCCAGTAAATCATCAACGGCATATCTGGTCTGTTGTGCATAGAGCCTTTGTTCTGCCAATTCGTGATTAACTATATTTAGTCCCCTTACGGTACTGTTTCCGAGAATGGCCAACCCACAAATGAGGTAATTTCTGTTCTTTGCCATGATCGTTCTGCCGATTCTCCCCCAGGGCCTCTATCCTGCGGCAGGTAGGGGCATTTTGTGGTCACAGGACAGTGAGTGGTCCTACTGTCCCGATAGCAAATAAGACGGGGAGAGTCGGAGTGGCCGTTGTTAAGCTCCTTTTGAAAACAAACACAAACTCTCTTTTGGCCTGGTGGCATTGAATTGCTGTGTGGCTGTCAGCTGCAAACTGCATGTACTGCCAGCTATTGTCCTGGCTGGAGTTTCCCCCAATCTGATCAGCTGGTAATCAGAAAAAGGGTATGACTAAAAGGCTGAGTTGACCTGGATACCATTGCAATGCTGTCCTGCAATAACATTTAAGCATTTTTGCTCATCCTAAGTGCAGGCCTGGCAATGCCTGCGGGCACATTGATGCTTGGAACAAGAGGCATTCATGGGGACCAAAGCAGAGGCACAACCTCACCCCCGTCCTGAGAAGCAAAGCGGATTTTCTCATGGTATCGTGAGGAATAGTACCTTCTCTTTCCCAGGCTCCCGTGTAGTTGGGGGACTGAGTGTTAGTTGAATTTATCAGCTTTACTCACCGACCTGAAGCCATCCTTCTAAGCCTCCCGCTCTGGCCTACACAGGGGGTGTCTGAGGTATCTACTGTGTACAGATTAAGAGGATCCCACCCAGGAATGCCAACAAACAATGCATCTACTGACTGGGTGAGTGGGTAACATACAGTCCGATTACTATGCAAACGCGAATATGATTCTTATAAAACAAGTTGTCCTCTAGGCCATATGCTTCAATGGCGGCTGTGGCGCCATAGACTGCGAGTACAGTTGTCAGGCTGTTTGAGGGAACCGTTGTTTGCAGTCACTTAAATGGACCCACTTGCTTTGTCCTTGGACTTTGGCATAGTCGGCGTTCGTAGGAGCACCTGGTTCGGTCCTTTCCACCTGTGTCTGAGCTTGGGGCTGTCCCAGGTTTTGGTCAGCACAAGCTCTCCTATCTGTAGGGTGGGAAGTTCGTTCAGATCGTTTGAATCCTGGTTCACTGCTTGTGGTGGTGATCGAAAGGCGTTCCTGACCTGTGAATGAAGGAACTTTAGAGACGAGGTTAGCTGAGAAAGAATGCCTGCATTTCCTCTCCCATAATATTTAGATCTATGCAGGTGGGTGGGTTTGTGTCTGCATCCCAAGGGGTCCAACTGGGTCTGTCGTAGATTATCTCAGTAGCCGACAGCCCAGTGGTCGAGTGTGGGGTAATCCTCATGTGATACATGGGCCAAAGGCAAGACCTTCAACCAGGCCTATTTCATGTGTTAGCTTAGTCAAGGCCTCCTGACACAGAGTGCGAACACCCATGTGTCTTCCATATCTGCTTTGCTGAATCAGGGGCGTCCCCCTGTAAATGCTGCACCATGACAACGTCTTGAATGCCGTTTTGTTTATGAAGCAGATTTTCACTTGGATGCCTGCCAGTTAATAGTGGACACGATTGAATTGCGAGCCCTTGCCGCCTCCATGGAGGCTTGGTCAGCTCTGGCATGCCATGGCTGACACCTGTATTGTCCGAGAGATGGGCAGCATATTTGAGTATGGCCAATTGTTTGGGGAGGAGAATCGCTTTAAGGAGATTTTGGGCATACACTGTGTTGTGAATAGGGGTGCCTGAAGAGGTCAGGAATCTTCACTGGGACCGAAGCTGGCCAAAGTCGTGGGCCACCCCATACGTGTATCGTGAATCTGTGTAGAGATTGACCGTTTTCCCTGTGGCTGGGACACAGGCTTATGTCAGCGTGAAGAGTTCTGTTTTCTGAGTGGAAACTGGGGGGTTGAGAGAGGCTGCTTCTAATGTGTCCCTGAGGGTTACGATTGCATATTGTGAAAGAGGCACTCCCAAGGGTGATATTGATGAATTGCCATCTACAAAGTGGGTTAAATCCGATGTGGGCAATGGAGTGTCTGAGAGGTCTGGTCAGGGGGTTGTCAAGGAGTGGTTGTGCAAAAGGCAGTCATGGGGTTGCTCAGGAAGCTCATTTGGAGGGACACTGAGGAAAGTCGCCTGGTTAATGATCGAGCAGTAGGAGAAGGTCATGAGGGGGTTGTTAATGGCCGAGTCGAGCCTGTGTAAGGTGTTGGGTTTGGTGGGAAGTCAGGAGGGCTACAATTGCGGGTGATGAATAGACGGTCAAGGGTTTCTGGAGGGTTATATTAGACACGGCTGTCACAAGGGAATAGATAGCCAGCAGAATTTGAGAACAAAGTGGAAAGCCTGTGGCGACAAGGTCAAGGCAAATTGAGTAATAGGCTACTGGCCTCTTGCGAGCTGCATAGGTCTGGGCTAAAACAGCGGTCTGCTAGGATACTGGCATAGAGCTGGAGTGTCTGTCACACAGTGACCTTCCGAGGATTAGAGCACTGGCCTGGGATGTTTTTAATTAATTGAAAGCTGACTTCTGGGCTTCCACTAAGGTGAAAGTCCTTGAGGGCGTATGAGAGGCTAAAAGGGTTAGCTACTTGGTAAGTAACATAACATTGGGGAGCTTATGCCGGCAGTAGTTTACCAAACCTAAATAAGCACGCATTTGCTCATGGGTGAAGGGATTGCTAGGATGGACACGTTGCACTCCAGGGTCAACTACCATTCTGAAACGTTGAGCAATGTCCTGGAATGTAACTTGGCGCTGGGCGTGCTGAATCTTGTTGGATGGTATAACTTATCCCAAGAGTGGTGGTGTTTAGGAGATGGTTGGTATCTGCAATGTTAGCAGATTCTGAGGGGCTAGCTAGGAGAAAGTCATCCACATACTGAACGACTGTGGAACCGTCAGCTGCCGGTGCAGTACCTGGGAGAATAAAGTGGGCGAATGGGCAGATCCCTGGGGCAAGTGCGTCCATGGGTACTGCTGACCCTTAAAGGTGAAAGTAAACTAATACTGAGATTCCGCTGCCAGGGGGAGAGGAAAGAAGGCATGCTGCAGGTCATCTATGGTGAAAACACAGGTGCTGGCAGAGATATTGCTGAGAATAGTTGCAGGGTTCAGCACGACCAGGTGTAGAGGCTGCCTATCCTGTCCAGTTGACCACTAAGGTGCATAGAGCTGGGTGAGAGCCCAAACCTGTATTGGCGAGCACAGGAGGTTTCAAGTGTTGAGGCAATGGCGTCAGTATCAATCATGAAGGGGATTTCTTTACCCAAAACAATTAAGCGGATTACTGGTTCATACTTTGGGTCTTTAGTGAGGGCAGGATAAATCAGAAGGGAGGTTAATCAGGCTGGGAAGGGGATAGCCCACCACGGGGTCGAGGGCGACTGTAGTAGTTGCAGAAAGGGGATGGAGGGTGTAAGGGGAATAATGAAAAGGTGCACTGGAGGAGCCATTCAGGTGAATGGCACATGTGTGGTCATATCCATTGACCCACCCTGGGAACAATGGTGGGGTTCCATCGGGTGGTATCTAAGGGTGTCAGGACCTGCAACAGGGACATTAGAATGAACCTTTGTGAGGGGCCATGCTTCGCTGTATCATTTTATGCTTGGAACGTAGCCTGTTTTGGGTCTTCAGGACTATGCCAGTAATAAGTGAGCGCCCTTCTCATTTGTGGACGGGTGTTATCTGGCCAATCCATATTGTTGTTCTAATAGCAGTAGCTACACCCTCCAGGATACATTGTAGCAGTAGGGCATTCAACTGGGGTGAGGGATTTCCTGCATTATAAGCGGTGTCCCCTGCGTAAGTGGAGTATGTGGAGCAAAACCAATCCTAAAAGTCTGAACCGGCAGCCTCCTGCTTTGGGCAGCTCCAGTACCCTAGTTACATCTACAGGTGGTTGCAGGGTTCTCTGGAGAGCACCCTAATCGTTTGGATTTGGTCCCTGGGGAACGGCTCTGGAAAAGGCCTACCAATCGTTGTAACTCCCTGACTGGGTTTTCCACCTAAAACCCTCACTTGGGGTCAAAGTCTTGCAGCACAGACTGAAGAGGCCCTGAGGTGTGTGTGGGATTTCCAGGAGGTGTAGTGGCCTCTTCCGCTGCACCAGGGTTTGGGTTAGGCACTGTCCAGGTAGGGAATTGTCTCTGTTTGCATTTATGGGCAGCGTTGCTGTTTCTGTTTCGGTTAGGCAGGCTGGGGTAAGCTGTTCCATCTGCGACCTTTCTGGGCCAGTCCTTGCTGTCGAGGTCATATTAGTGGGGCCTGTCACGTTTGCTACCACTGTCTGTGTTGGAGTTATAGGACAATGTACCCTGTTCTCTGTGAGTCTGAAAAAGTGTTTAATTGCATCCTGATAGCGATTGGGTCAGCGACGCTTTCAGGAGCTTGATTCTGGTCAGAAAGTGGAGGCTCAGAACTTTGCTGTTGCCGAGGGATAGAGTGCGGGGGGACAGGTGGCACTGAAGGATACGGTGGGGGGGGTGGTTGTGGGCTGGTAGGTTGAGGTGGTATTGTCATGTCGCTAGCAGGGATAGTCAGGTGCAGCAACCAATGTGGGGGCACAGGCTAGCTGGGATTTGCCAATCCTCCTGCTCATCAATGTCCTCAATTTGGAACAACATCAGCAGACCAGACATGTCTGGAGGTGCCTCCGTTTTGCACTCGGCCGGTAGCTGGGTTTGGCATTTTAATCCTAGATCGTTAGTCTGTCGAATGGTTCTTAGCTTTTCTTGGTTTCTTGTATTTAGATCATAGTCTTTGCGCTGAGTCTTCAACAGTCGCCAAGGCTTAGGGTCACCCTCGTTATCACATAATCTAATTGCTCTCTGGCACGTGTTGCTCTACTTAGATTTGTCTTTTAATTCCTCAGCTGCTTTTCGCTATGCAGTTATTCAAGTTTTCCACTGAGTGCCCATATTGCGCTTCCAGGTTGCCTCTTCAGCCTTTAAACATTTCCCTATGTCCCACGTCCCTCCTAGTGGCCAGATTTGATTGCCCAGTTTCTTATTTAAGCATCCTGAGAGATTTCCTGAGTCGTTCCTTATTCTTAGGATCATCCCGGCATAATCGATACAAAGGGGTTACAGCTCCTGACTTAGCTAACGCTTGCCCCGTGTTGTTATATTCGTTTCTCTAGCTGACTTCTATGCAATTGTAATGGTAGCCTCTGCACCCACTTCAGATTCCTGACCATCGCGTGGGGGATTTCCCTGCTTAACAACTGGTCCAAGGCAAGGTGCTGAGACAGACACAGTGACTCCGCTTTACTTGGTGTGTGTATCCCAGGGCTCTGAACTCCCGGATTCCTAGGGTACTCTAACTCTGATTTAACCCTAGTTTGTGCAAAGTGACTCATTGGTGTGCGAGTTACTTCAAAGATTCTGTCACCACCGAGTCCCAGGAGATGGTAGAGAGCGAGAGATCAAAGTGAAGCTTACCTTATCGGCCCATCTGTCTCACGCAACCAACACTGAGGATTGCTTAGTCAGTCTGCCTGGCAGCTCTGTGTATGTTGGAATCTCACCGCTACGACCATATGTTAGGTTCTTTGCCCGAGGTTTCGCACACGATGTGCAATTCGCAAACACCAACTTCTGCAAGCAGTTCAAATTTATTAAAGCTTGTACAAGAGCGCAAGGTGGCCTTTGTGTGGAGCCACAGAAAATGGGGGAGATACTAAATGAATATTTTGCATCAGTATTTACTGTGGAAAAGGATATGGAAGATATAAACAATAGGAAAATAGATGGTGACATCTTGCAAAATGTCCAGATTACAGAGGAGGAAGTGCTGGAGTTCTTGAAACGGTTAAAGGTGGATAAATCCCCAGGACCTGATCAGGTGTACCCGAGAACTCTGAGAAGCTAGAGGAATGATTGCTGGGTCTCTTGCTGAGATGTTTGCATCTCAGGTGAGGTGCCGGAAGACTGGAGGTTGGCAAACGTGGTGTAAAGAGGGCAGTAAAGACAAGCCAGAAAACTATAGACCGGTGAGCCTGACCTCTGGTGGGCAGGTTGTTGGAGGGAATCCTGAGGGACAGGATGTAGATGCATTTGGAAAGGCAAGGACTGATTAGAGATAGTCAACATGGCTTTGTGTATGGTAAATCTATGTCTCACAAACTTGATTGAGTTTTTTGAAGAAGTAACAAAGAGGATTGATGAGGGCAGAGCAATAGATGTGATTTATATGGACTTCAGTAAGGTGTTCGAAAAGATTCCCCTTAGGAGACTGATGAGCAAGGTAAGATCTCATGGAATACAGGGAGAACTAGCCATTTGGATACAGGACTGGCTCAAAGGTAGAAGACAGTGGTGGTGGACGGTTGTTTTTCAGACTGGAGGCCTGTGACCAGTGGAGTGCCACAAGGATCGGTGCTGGGTCCTCTACTTTTTGTCATTTACATAAATGATTTGGATGCGAGCATAAGAGGTACAGTTAGTAAGTTTGCAGATGACACCAAAATTGGAGG
>NC_057721.1:61178021-61200787 GCF_004010195.1 Chiloscyllium plagiosum | reverse complement strand
AGGGCAACTTTTTCACGCAGAGGGTGGTATGTGTATGGAATGAGCTGCCAGAGGAAGTGGTGGAGGCTGGTACAATTGCAACATTTAAGAGACATTTGGATGGGTATATGAATAGGAAGGGTTTGGAGGGATATGGGCCAGGTGCTGGCAGGTGGAACTAGATTGGGTTGGGATATCTGGTCGGCATGGACGGGTTGGACGGAAGGGTCTGTTTCCATGCTGTACATCTCTATGACTCTAGGTGACCCCTCTGATACTCTTTGCAGGTGTGCAAAGTTGAATCAGAAGAGACCACCCCTGAACAAAGAAAACACACCCTCTTGATACAGATCAGTTGGTAATGCTCACCAAGACTCTGGCCACTCCACCTCCATTATCACGTTACCCTACGTACAGTGGTAGGCTGAGATCATCCTTGGAGATAATGCAACTGTAAATGCCCTAATTCTGGGAACTGTTATGCAGACAATTTCCTGACAATGTAGGTGTGATATGTTCTAGCTTCGGGGAGGCCCTGCAAATGAGTTCTGGCTCCGCTACTTCCCCAGGCAAGGTAAGTGTGATAGGTTTCAACATCAAGGAAGATCACACAAGCGAACCTCATTGGCTGGGGGATGACTAGGAAAGTATTTCTGAATGGAAGATGCTAAATGTAGGATTTGAGCTATAGGGAGAGGCTGAACAGGTTGGGGCTGTAATGGAAAATGACTGTCTAAATGGAGTTGGAGTCATCCGCATTTCTGCATGACTGTCAACCTCACCCACTTCCAGAATGTTCAGTCATTGAAGATTAACCATTTAACGTTATATTAATGTCTAGAGAGATTCCAATTTAATCGTTTAACTTTACTCTGCAATCCTTACTACTTTGGTTATAATTTTTTAAAGCTTTCCATCAAAATGGAAATTTAACATTGTTCCAAATTATACTCCGTTTGCCACTTCTTTGTCAATCTATCTATGTTTGCAATGGCCTCATGTCCACTTTTCAACCCACTTTCCAACTTAGCTGTGTCATGAACAAATTTGTCCGCCATGTTTTCAGTCCTTTGATTCAAACATTTGTATAAATTGTAAGCAGTTGAAGTCCCAGCACAGTCCCTTTGGCACACTACTTGTTATATCTTACCATCCTGAAAAAGATCCAGTTATGTCTACTTTCTGCTTCCTGTTAGCCACCCAAATATCTTTCCATGTGAATATGTAACAGTCTCTGCCATGAGCTTTTCCATGATAGTCTTTGAAGATTAATATTAAGTTTCCCTTTATCCACAATGTGTTAGTTCCTCAGAGAGCTACAATAGAGTGATCAAGTATGATTTCCCTTTCACAAATTAATAACTCAAATTATCTTGAACAAGTGCACTGCTGCAAAGCTTTTTAGTTCTACCATTTTCTCTATAACATATGTTAACCTCACTGGCTTGATACTTCTTGCTTCCAGTCTCCCTCACTTTTTAAACATTTGGTAATCGTGCTTACTCCTGTTGGAAATGCAGATATTAATCATTCAGTGACACTTAAAGGTTATTCGCTTTGGACTATTGCTTTTTATACTTATACAAAATTACAGTTGTTTTTGAGCTGAAAAGAATTTGTTTCAACAGGTTGTCTACTTTAGGCAAGGCCATGAAGCCTATGTAGAAGCTGTCAAAAAGGCAAAAATATACACCATTAGCTTACGCAAGCAGCCGTGGCATAAACTGGAAATTAGGGTAAGATTGATTCATGAATTTACAAACTGATCTTTGATCTTTGACTTCAAGAATTTATAAAGCTTGAATGTGAGCAACTTAATTTCAGCAATTTCAGTTGTTAAATTCACAATTAGTGATACTGTGCACACGCAACTATGTTGTGTTAGTGTTAAACAAATCTGTTTTGTTTTAAAACCTATCAATAAATGCTGATATTTCATTATTGCTACATCAGGGTGACATTTCAAGGACTACAATTGTATGTATTGTTTTCTTTAAATTTAAAGGTTTTTGGTTTAATTTTCATCACTGAAGATACCAACTAGGCACACTACCATGGATGGTGGTAGTTATTCTGCCTATGTTACTTTTCTTGTCTGAGGGTCAATCTGTACCAGGAAGCTTCCATTTCACTCCCTAATGTTGCTTTTAACTATGTTGAAAGGTGTGAGATATGTGTGCTAATTTTTTTGAGTTTAGATTTCAAACTGGTGGATTATGGATATTGGTTACTTTTGTGAAGGGCTTAAAGCAAACGTCAGGAATTGTGGCCTAATCCAGATTGCATCATAGAGCAAATGTCTTCAAATGCTGTAGGATGTTAAGGGAAGATTTATTCGTATTGCGAAGTTTCCAACAGGAGTATTGAAGGCGTTAGCTTCCTTTTAGTTTAGAAGTTAAAAATCACAATGCTAGGTTCTAGTCCTATAGGTTTATTTGGAAGCACGAGCTTTCAGAGCGCTGGTCCTTCATCAGGTAGCTGTGGAACAGGATCATAAGACACAGAATTCATAGCAAAATTTAAGTGTCATGCAACTGAAACAATATATTGAACAAACCTAGATTGCTATTAAGTCTTTCATCTATTAGCTAGTGCTAATGCTTCCAAATAAATCTGTAGGACTATAAGCTAGTGTGGTGATTTTTAACTTTGTCCACCCCAATCAAACACCGGCACCTCCATTTCTTGGTTTATAAGGGCTTATGTCTGGAACATGGATTCTCCTGCTCCTCGGATGCTGCCTGACCTGCTATGCTTTTCCAGTACCACACTTGACTCTGATCTCCAGCATCTGCAGTCCTCGCTTTCTCCTTTGAAGAATTAAGAATTGATTTTAGTTTAGAAAACCCAGAAATGGAAAGCTTGGAGGAAATGTAATGGGGTCAGAACCCAACATAATTCTTTCATAAGAAAAGAGTGTAGGATAGTACAGAGAAAAACAAAGTTACCTTGGTCTAAAGGTTTAGCTTGGAAATTTTGTGTTTGGTTTCAAATTAGCAAAATATTGGAAAAATTACTGAGGAAGCTTAAACTTTTGTGCATATTCTTGTAAGAAGACTTCATAATTCATTGTAGAGAATTGGAAAGAAGCAGTTAGGTTGAACCTAAAGATTTGATATAGAAGAATTTGAATCGTTTCGAAGAGATGGTATTGTGGGATAGTTAATACTTCATTTTAAGATCTTTAAAACTCTGTCGAAGTAGCTTGATTTGGTTTATTTTCTTTTCCTTTGGTGTGGTAAACTTCTGTATTGTTAAAGAAAATCTTCAATATTATGTGTCAGTGTTTCAGTGAATGGCCACTTTTTTTTTAAAAAAAAGCATGATATATCAAGCCAGATTTTATTCTGGGAGCTGACTTGTGCATTATACTGTTTTAGTGACAGTGTGCTGGGTAATGGTCACCAGTAGGAACAATTTATTTTTTTCCTCTCTTCCTCTTCCACCTTCAAATGTTGAAGTTGCAAGCTATGCAAAGAATGGAAAAAAAAAGCCTATGTTTATCCATCAGAACATTAAAATAAATCATCATTTACATTCCACTTGCTCTGATACTTCACTATATTTGTTCAATGAATAAACTGCTAAATCTGAAAGTTTGTTTCAGTTTACTAATGGTAGATGTGTTTGTATAAAGTTAGCAGATTACTAACCAGGTAAAGTAACATTTGGATAGTGAGTATTGACTAGGTTTTAAATGTTTCAGTGACTTTCTACGGTCAGGCATTACTCTGAACTTCCTAGAACTCAATTTTTTTTAACTTTAGTTTAATTTTGTTTCCAACAGGATCAAGAATTTTTAAAAATTGTTGGACTAAAATATGAAGTTGGCCCTCCTACACTGTGTTGTCTCAAACTTGCCTTCATAGATCAGGACACAGGCAAAATTGTGGATAAGTCGTTTTCTCTGAAGTACGTTCAGTGTGCTCAATATTTTTAGTTAAGAATATTTTAGTTAAATAAATGTATTACCTTGATTTTAAAACAGTTGTTGCTTAGTATAGACATATGGGCTGAATGGCCTCCTCTTAGGCTGTAACTTTTCCATGGTTTTATTAAAGAACATGTCTAGAAATTTACTTAAGAGCATTAATCCTCAAAGATGTAGAATTTTCCTTCCAGTTTTGTTTTGACTATTGGTTTCCTTTAATATGCACCATACATACGTTGAAGAAGTTGTGCCAGTTCAACGTCTTCCGATGCTGCTTCAAAAGGAAAACTGAAAACAGCAATTACTGTTGTACATTTAAATCTATATATATGAAATATCGAAACTCAAGAATAAGAGTAGGTCATTTAGTTCTCAATTTTGTTATGCCATAAAGTCATAGGTGATGTCTGATCGTGCTCAACGTCCCTGCCATTGTCCACCGTCCCCTTGAGAATTTTCAAACTTGTAACAGCTACAGAAAGCATCAACAATATGTAAAGCATTATCAGCCAGAATTAATCAAACAGCAACTAAACTTTGAGTAGTGATGATTCCTTTAAATGGCAACAATTGTCTTTGTGGAATGGGAAATTCATATTGCTTAAAGTATTTTCAGTTAAGAGAGGTTCTCATCTGGAGCATTGAGTTCTAAAATGGCAGTGTTGGATTCAGATCTGCATTCAATATGTCTGTCTAATCTGTGCTTTAGACAGAAGCCAATTTGTTTAACAAGATGTGTCTGGATCTCTTTGGGTCAAGAGCATGCACTTATTTCTGTTAACTCTATTTTGGAACCCTAAGGCACTCAAAAGAAGATAGGAACTAGAGGAGGCCCTGCTGATTCTATACCACAATGTATATGTTAGACCACTTTATTCAATGCTTAATTATATACAGAAAGCAAACACAAAAAAGGAAAATAATACAAGAAAATTGACAGAAAAAGTACCAAGTTATGAGAATTCACTATTTTAGAAGTAACTTTTCAGTGCCAGAGAGGTTTTTCTGTGTATTAAAATTAATCACTTCATGAGTGAATGCATAATGTGATCATGAGAGAGGTTGGCCAAGACTACGACTTGAATGTTCAAAGATACATGCTAGGAAAAGGTGGGAAGATAGTTCTAATTAAGGAGGATGTCTGTATGATTGCCTCAATTATGGAGATCAGGTTATGGAGTCAATTGGGTAGAGGTCAGAAATAGTAAAGCTAGGTTGTCAATTGTGGAAGTGATTCGTAGTACCCTGACAGCAATCACAATACAGGAAAAGATGTATGGGAAGAATAAAAGAGGTTTTGAAGACATGGCAACAATAACAAGTGATTTTAAACTACCTATTGTTTGGATGAATCAGAATGGCAAAGGTTGCCTGAATAACAAGTTTATAGTTTGTTTTCAGGAGCAATGTATTCTAAAGGCAAGCAGATGACAAGCTTAGTAAATTTGGTAATGTGCATTGACCCAAAACATAATTTGGTAGTAGTGATCATAAACAGTTGAATTTTGCACTCAGTTTCAGGGAGAGAAGGGTGCTTTAAATTCATATAATTAGAACAGCATGAAGACAGACTGGCCAGTGATAGGATAGTTCAGGTAGAGGTACAGTGAAAGACATTTAAGGAGATTGCTGAACACTCAGGAAACATGCATTCCAGTGCGAAAGAGTGATCCTAAGGGAAGGATGCATGATCTGTGGCTAATTAAGAGAGTTTAAAATAGCATCAAACTGAAAATAAATAGCAAACATTCAGCAAAGATGAGCGGTATGTCAAACGATTGGCTATAATAGAACGGCAAAAAAGTCCAAAATATTAATGAGGGATAAATCAGAATTCAAGAAGCTAGCTAAAAATATCAAAGCAATGAAAGTTTCTACAAATTTTCAGAAAGGAAAGGAATGAGTAGGGTGAATATTGATACTCTAGAGAGCTAGTCTGGAGAATTAATGGAATATGGTATCTTCACTGTAGCGAATACAATAGCATCCTAGAAATAATTGTGAATCAATAATCTAAAATGATGCAAAAAAACTTAAAACAATTTCCCTTGTGATTGTTAGGCCACTGAGAAATTAAATAGAACTGAAAGCTGACCAGTCTGCTAGTCCTGTTGTACTCCAAACTCCCGTGTTAAAAGAATCGGCTACTGAGTCAGTAAATGCACTCCTTTTAATTTTCCAAAATCCTAATGTTTCTGGAAAGCTCCCATCCTTCCTTAAATAAGGAGACCAAAACTGAATGCGGTAACTGAAATGTTTTTGTTTTCTTTGGGGAATGTGGGCATTGCTGGCTGGTCAGATATTTATTGCCTATCCCCAGTTGCCCTTGAGAAGATGGTGGTAAGCTACAACTTACAAAGCTCATATCCATGTGCTATTGATTGACCCACAATGCAATTAAGGAGTGAATTCCAGGCTTTTTATCCAGTTACAGCGAAGGGACGCTGATATATTTTCAAGTCAGGATGGTGAGTGGCTTGGAGGGGAAACTTGTCGATGGTGGTGTTCTAATATATCTGCTGTTCTGGTCCTTCTAGATTGAAGTAGTTGTGGGTTTGGAAGGTGCTGTCAAAGTATCTTTGGTGAACTTCTGCAGTGATTCTTATAGATAGAACACTGCTGATACCGAATGTCTATGGTTAAAGGTGTTGGTGTTTGTGGATGTGATTACAATTGAGAGTACTTTATCCTGGATGGTGTCAAATTTAATGAATGTTGTTGGAACTGCTCTCAACCAGACAAGTGGGGTGTATTTATCACATTCCTGACAGTGCGTTATAGGTGGTGAGCAGGCTTTGGGGAGTGAGGAGGTATTATTCGCTGCAATATTCCTAACCTCTTGCCTGCTCTTGTTATGGTGATTCCAGTTGAGTTTCTGATCAATGATGATCTTCAGGATATTGTTGGGGGATTCAATGATAGTAATGCCATTAAATGTCAATGGGTAGTGGTTAGATTATCTCTTATTGGAGATGGTCTTTGCCTGGCATTTCTGTGGGTTGTATATTACCTTTTACTTGTCAGCCCAAAGACTTGTATTTGAATATGGACTGCTTCAGTATCTGATGAGTTGTGATGGTGGTGAACATTGTGCAATTGTCAGCGAGCATCCCCACTTCTGATCTTGTGATGGCAGCAAGGTTATTGTTGAAGCAACTAAAAATGGTTAGGCCTAGGACTCTACTCTGAAGAATTCCTGCAGAGATGTCCTGGAACTGAGGTGACTGATCTCCAACAGCCACAGCCATCTTAATTTGTGCTAAGAATGACTCCAAGCAGAGGAGAGTTTGCCCCCAAATACCCATTGATTCCAGTTTTGCTAGAGCTCCTTGATGCTGCGTTCTGTCAAATGCAGCTTTGATGTCAAAGTTTGTCACTCTTCCCTCATCTCTGGAATTCAGCACTTTTGTCCATGTTTGAACGAAGACTCTAATGAGGTCAGGAGTTGAGTGGCCCTGGTAGAACATAAACTGGGCGTCACTGAGCTGGTTATTACTAAGCAGATGCTGCTTGGTAGCACTGTTGATGGTATCTTCCATCACTTTACTGATGATCATGAATAGACTAACAGGATGGTAATTAGCCAGATTGGATTCATCCTGTTTTTGTGACCAGGGGGCTACCTGGGCAAGTTTCCTTATTGTTGCATAGATGCCAGTATTGTTCCTGAGATGTGGACTCACCAATGCCCTATGTAACTAAAGCATGACTTTTGAGACTTATACACCAGGATACTTAGATCCCTCTACATCTCAGATTTCAGTAGTCGTTCTTCATTTAAATAATACTCTGCTTTTCCATTCTTTGTGCCAAAGTTAACAACCTCATATTTTCCCACCTTATTCTCCAGATTCTGGTCAACTTACTCAACCTAACTAAGGAGGTTCATTTATTAGATTTCTGCCTTGAATGAGGAAAGGCTGGACAGGTTGATCCTGTGTCCATGGAGGTTTGAGAAGAATGAGGTGACCTTACTGAAACACACAAGATCCTTGGGAAACTTGATAGTTTGAATGCTAAACGGATGTTCCCCTTGTGGGAGATACGAGGATAAAAATATAAAAAGTTTTATAAAAATAAAAATTATCCGATTTATTATGAAGATGAGAATTTATTTTCTCTTAAAGGGTTGCAAATCTTTGGAACTCTTGCCAGAGGGTGACAGTGGTGTGGTCGATGAATCTTTTTAAGGCCAAGATTGGTAGATTCTTGATTAATAAGGCAGTCCTGGAATAGTAGGAATGGCAGGAATATAGTGTCGAGCCATGATTGTATTGAGTAGCAGAGCAAGCTAGAGGACTGAGTGCCATTTTCCTGTTCATATGTATGCTCAGAATTCACTTAAACTTAAATGGCCAGAGTTTAACTTGAATTTTTACTTGAGTATTTCTTGACTTGCCGGTGATTCAGCACTGCAACTTGATTCCCTTCATATGTGTCCATGCTTTAGTGACATACCAGTGTACTAAACTTTGTCGAGAACTAGGGGAAATCACCCAATAACTATTTGATTTTGGTGTTTAAGTGAACATACAACTGTTTTCAAAGTCAGTATATGATTTATTCTGTAGTAACAGTAAATATTGCTCGTCTCTTCAATCCTGCCACAAAATCTAGATCGTTGGTTTAGTGCAGAGGTGGGGAACCTTTTCATGTTGGAAGGCCGCATTATGTTAGTTGTAATCTAATAAGGCCACGTCCAAGAAACTTCAATGATATATTCTTCAAAATTCACATTATTTTGTAAAAATCTAACTACTATGTACTAACTAAAAAAAAAAAGTTAATTCTAAAGTTAACTAACCTTTTAATGACTTTGTTGTGACTGCTTTTTGTAGGTAAGCGTTTGAATATTTGGTTGCAGCATGGAGGTCTGCAGTTTTAGCCCTTATGACTTACCAATTTTTTAATTGTGGCGGTCAGTCTGTGAGGATTATTTCATTTAATTTTCTTTTACTCTCTGGTATTTTAAATACATTCATTTTAAGATTAAAATAAAAATAATCAAGGACGAAAAAACATATTAATAAAAACTAAAAGATTTGTTCTGCAAAATTTGGATTCATTCAAAAGGCCACACACAATGGCCTAGAAGGCCGCATGTTCCCCACCCCTGGTTTAGTGTAATATTTTACCAACATGTTATCTATATGTAAAATCTACTTGTTTGAGTAATCCTTTTTCTGAGTGCTTTGGCTGAAGTTAATATCTCTAACTTATGACAATTTGTCACTTTTAATTGAACTATACTTGTATTTGATTTAACATCTGTTGAAGAGTTGATAAAACTATTATTGAAGATCAGTTATAAAAGTTCAAGCAAATCAAGTGGGCTCAGCATTGTTTTGAATAAGACACATTATGTTTACTAATTTATTGACACCTTTGAGGAAATGTGTGCTGTGGATAAAGGGAAGCTGATGGATGTACTGTACTTACATTTCAGAAGGCATTTGGTAAGGTGTCACATCTAGATATTTGCTTAGAATAAAAGGCATGGGTAGAAGGTTGGCCAGATACAAAAAACAGAAAATAGACATAAGTAGATCATTTTCTGGTTGACCAGGTATGCCTTAGGATTCAGTGCTGCGGCTTCATTTTGCCGGTACAATAAATAATTAGGAAAGTTAATAGAATCCTATTGTTTATTGTAATAGGAAATGAATACAAATTTGTGCTGGTTATGCTTCAGTTGCGCCGGGAATGGAAAGGCCACGTCTGAAGGTTTGCCTGATGACAACTTGAAATGTGCAGGCTATCTTGTGAGAAAACATGGGATAGGCCAGACTTGTGAAAGTTCATAAGGGTAAAAGGGCAACTTGATTGAAAAACAAGATCCTGAAGGGTGGATGTGAAAAGAATGCTTCCACTTGTTTGATAGTCCATAATTAGTGGTTGCCCATTTAAAACGGATGAGAATTTTTTTCTCACAAGGATTGAAAGACTATGGGACTTTTTTCCCCAAAAGGTAGTGAGCTTTACATCAAAAACAGGGAGTTTGAATATTTTTAAAGTGGGGGGAGTTGAGCTCTTCATAATTTAGGGGATGAAAGGTTATTGTGACAGTGGGGTGGGGTTTATGAAGTGATTAGGTCAGCCTTATCTTATTGACTGTTGGAGCAGCTTGAAAACGTGAGTGGCCTACTCCTGTTTCTAATTCATATATTTGATTATTTATTGTGTTTCAGATCCTGTCAGATGCAAAACAAGATATCTTTCACTCTACTCCAGTCAGCCCCAATTTTGGTTAAGCACTACCTGTATCAAATGTATTTTTGCACATCATTCTGATAAGTTATGTACTGTTCTATGTTTCAGATATCATGACATGCCTGATGTAATTGATTTTCTTGTATTACGTCAGTTTTATGATGAAGCAAGGGAGAGGAATTGGAAAGCTGGTAAGTTTTAATTCATTATTTTTCAAAGTTTAAATTTTTGATTTTTAAAAGAAACTGAGGCTAAACATTTTTCTCAAACGTTGTTATAAATCTCAATTTTATCATTATACTGAGGGTCACTCACTGCAGTTATTTGACATTCTTCTGGAAGATGGGCTTGAGAGTAGCTCCTTAACTTTAACAAGTGATGCAATCTACTTATATGAAATTGTTCAAATTACTTCCTCCAGCTTCATTCTTCTTCAGAATGTCAGAGTTATGGGCACATTCTATTAATTTAGTAGACCCACAGTGTATTTTATCATTGGTCAATGGTATTGAACAATGCTCTGTCTTTTTGTTCTGAGCTGGACAGTTTATGGTTCTGTAGTTGTGATTGCTTCCAGAGGATGGAAATTACAGAATTATAGTGGTAATAATATGGTGAAATGTTGCGCAGAATACGGTTTTTTAGAAATGGCTTTTCAGCAGCACTGCTTGGATTCAAAATCAATATCCTGAAGATTATTCTAAAAGTACTTCTGGGGAAAAACGACGTCCTCTTTGATATTCCCCTTCTTACCAGCTCACTTTGCAGCCAAACCACTGTACATGATCTGTGAATTCTCTTCAATTTTTTTCTCTTGGCTGTGGGAATCTGTTGCTTACAAGAAAATAACATGAGTACAAGTCATCTCTTTCTCAATTGAGGATTTAATGTGTTGTTGCATTTTATGATTAATCATGGAGTCATAGAAGTATACTGCACAGAACCAGACTCTTTGATCAGACTCGTCTATGCCAAGCAGGTATCCTAAATAAATCTTGTCCCATTTGTCAGCATTTGGCCCACGTCCCTCTAAGCCCTTCCTATTTATATACCCATCCAGATGTCTTTTAAATGTTGTAATTGTACCAGCCTCCTCCACTTCCTCTGGCAGATTATTCCATACACGTACCACCCTCTGTGTAAAACAGGTGGCCCTTAGGTCCCTTTTAAAACTTGCCCCTCTCACCTTAAATCTATGCCCTTGAGTTTTGGACTCCCCCAACCCATGGGAAGGACCTTGTCTATTTACCTTATCCATGCTCCTTACGATTTTATAAACATCTATAAGCTAACCCCTCAACCTGCGACTCTTCCAGAGAAAATATCCCCAGTCTGTACAGCATCTCCCTATAGCTCACACCTTCCAACCCTGAAAACATCCTTGTAATATTTTTTTCTGAACCCTTTCAGCAGTTTTTTTTCTGAACCCCGTTCAGAATTGCACACTATTCCAATAGTGGATTAACCAATGTCCTGTACAAATGCAACATGGCCTCCCAACTTTTATACTCAATGCACTGACCAATAAAGGCAAGCATACCAAAAGCTTTCTTCACCATCCTATCTACCTGTGACTCCACTTTAAAGGAACTATGAGCCTGCACTCCAAGATCTCATTGTTCAGCAACACTCAGTTTTTGTGGGAGTCCTCAACATTGACTCCGGACCCCACAAAGTTTTGTGGCTTCAGGTTAAACACAGGAAAGCAAACCTACTGTTGATAACCATGCACCATCCTCCCTCAGTTCATGAATCTGTACTCTTCCATGCTGAACAACACCTCAAGGAAGCACTGGGGATAGCAAGAGCACAAAATGTACTCTGGGTGAGGGATTTCAATGTCGACCACCAAGAGTGGCTCGGCAGCAGAGCTACGCATCAAGTTGGTCAGGTTCAAAGGGACATAGCTGCTAGACGCGGCAGGTGGTGAGGGGAAAAAGAAATGAGGGGAAAACATACTTGACTTCATCTTTACTAATCTGTCAGCTGCAGATGCATCTGTCCAGGACAGTATCAGTAAGAGTGACCAATACACAGTCCTTGTGGAGATAAAATCTCACCTTCACAATGAGAATAACCTCTAGCGTGGTTCTACCATTGCTAAATGGGACAGACTTCGATCAGATCTAGCAACTCAAGACTGGCCATCCATGAGGTGCTGCGGGCCATCAACAGCAGCAGAATTGTACTCCAACACAATTTGTAACCTCGTGGCATATTCCACACTCAACCATTGCGATCATCCAGGGGATCAACCAAGTTTCAATGGAGAATGCAGGACGGCATGCCAGGAGCAACACCAGGCATGACTGAAGATGAGATGTCAACCTGGTGAAGCCAACAAACAGGACTATTTGCATGTCAAACAGCAAGTGATAGACAAAGTTCAGCAATCCCACAACCAATTAATCAAATATAAGCTCTGCAGTCCTGCCACATCCAGTTGTGAATGGTGGTAGATGATTAAACAACTCACTGGAGGATGAGACTCCACAAATACCCCCAACATCAATGATTGAAGAGCCCAGCATGTCAGTGCAAAAGATATGTCTGAAGCTTTCGAGCAATTTTCAGCTAGAAGTGACGAGTGGATGATCCACCTCAATCTCCTCCAGTGGTCGCCAGCATTGCATATAGCAGTCTTCTGCCAATTTGATTCACTCTATGTAATATCAAGAAGCGGTTGGAGACACTGAATTCTGCAAAGGATATGGGGTCTGACAGCATTCTGGCAATGGTATTGAAGACTTGTGCTCCAGAACTTGCTGCACCCCTAGCCAAACTGTTCTGGTGCAGGTACAATACTGGTATCGAAATGACAATATGGAAGATTGCCCAAATATGTCCAGTACATAAAAAGCAGGACAAATTCCTATCAGTCTCCTCTCATCAGTAAAGTGACGGAAGGTGCCGTTTGCAGTAGTGTCAAGCAGTACCTGTTCAGCAATAACCTACTGAGTGATTCCCAGTTTGGATTCCATCAAGGCTACTCCACTCCTAACCTCATTACAGTCTTGGTCCAAACATGGACAAAAGAGTTGAATCGCACAGGTGAGGTGAGTGTGATAACCCTTGAAATCAAGGCTGCATTTGACTGCAAGAGACAATCTAACCACCGTCCCATGGCATTCTACAGTGTTACCATCACCGAAACCCCCAGGATGTTGTTACAGGGGTTATCATTGACCAGAAACTCAACTGGACTCACCACTTAAAGCAATGACGATAGGAGTAGTTCTGAAGCTTGGAATACTTCCTGACTGCTCAAAGCCTATCTACCATCTACAAGGCACATGTCAGGGTTGTGATGGAGTACTCCCCAGTTGTCTGGATGAGTGCAGCCCCAACAACACTTGAAGTTTGTCACAATCCAGGACAAAGCAGCCCACTTGATTGGCACGACATCCACAAACATCCACTTGCTCCACCACCGATGCTCAGTAACATCAATGTTTCCTATCTACAAGATGCACAGCAGAAATTCACCAAAGATCCTCAGGCAGCACCTCCGAAACCCACAACCACTTCCATCTAGACGGACAAGGGCAGCAGATATATGGGAGCACCATCACCTTCAAGTTCCCTTCCAAGCCTCTCACCATCCTGACTTGGAAACATATCGGCATTCCTTCACTGTCGCTGGGTCAAAATCCTGAAATTCCCTCCTTAGTTGCACTATGGGTCAACCCACAGCAGTTGGAGTGTAGCAGTTAAAGCTCATGATCACCTTCTGATGGGCAATAAATCGAGCTAGCCAGTGATGCGCTCATTCCACAAAATGAATAAATAAAATAAAACAAAACTGCCAGGACTTTACCATTAAGTGTGTAAGCCCTGCGCTGATTTGCCTTTCCAAAATGCAGCACCTCACATTTCTTAAATTAAATACCATCTGCCACTCCAATCATTGAGTATTGAAAGCTAATCTGAAGTTAGATAGCTGTCACATCATTCAATTAGTTAATTATCACTCATATTTATTCTGTTGCTGCAGGTGACAAATTCCGATCAATAATAGACGATGTTTGGTGGTTTGGGTCAGTATTAAGTCAAGAGCCATTCCAGCCAGCATATCCAGATAGTCATTTCCAGTGCTACACTGTTCGGTAAGTTCGACAGCTATATCTGAACACTAAATTGTGTATTGGATTTACAGCAATAATTTTTCATAAACACTTAATTGCAACTCAACATTTGTGATAAAATAAGGAGTAATGCCTGCAATAGCCCTCGATACTATCAACGGCACCTCCAACCTTGTGTCATCAGCAATTTTGAAGTACGTTTATGAATTCAGCTCAGAAGGCATCATGTTGAGTTCAAAAGCAAGTTGAATTTCTGTTCCCAAAAAAACAATTTAGGGCAGTTACCTCAGCAAAAGTAGACTTTGTGAAACTTTTAAATGAAGAGCGTTTGATTTAAAATGTGCAGGTTGTTAGAAATATAACTGCAGTCAACTTTGAGGAAATATTCATGTTGGCAGATTTGGAAAAGTTGTTGATTTGTTTTCATAGTCAAAGGCCAATAAACTGTTAAGTAGCACTCTAAAACTTAAAGTTATTGAAAGATTCTCTGGTTTTCAGTCTTTCATAGATATTATTGAGACAGAGAATGAAACATTGTTTTGCTGTGTCTTTCAAAATAAATGCAATGTTAGCATTCATTTTGAGAGGACTTGAATATAAAAGCAGGGATGTACTTCTGACATTCTATAAGGCTGTGGTCAGACCACATTTGGAGTATTGTGAGAAGGTTTGGGCCCCACATCTCAGGAAGGATGAACTGGCCTTAGAGCATGTTCAGAGGAGGTTTATGAGAATGGTCCCAGGAATGAAAAGCTTAACATATGAGGAATGCTCGAGGACTCTGGGTTTATATTCGATGGAATTTAGAAGGATGAGGAGGATCTAATTGAAACATAGAGTTGTGAATGGTATGGACAGAGTTGATTTTGGGCAGATGTTTCTATTGATAGAAGAGACTCTGACCTGAGGGCATCGCCTTAAAGTACAGGGAAGACATTTTGGAATGGAGATAAGGAGAAACTGCTTCAGCCAGAGAATGGTGAATCTATGGAATTTGTTGTGACAGAAGGCTGTGGAGCCCAGGTCATTTGAGTATGTTTAAGACTGATTGATAGGTTCTTGAGTATCAAGGGCTGCAGGGAGAAAGTAGGAGAACTGGGTTGAGAAATGCTTCAGCTATGATTGAATGATGGCGCAGACTCAATGGGCTGAATGGCCTAATTTCTGCTCCTATGTCTTATGGCCTTATGGTCTTCCCTTGCTAACCATCTTCAATAATTTATACAGTTTAGCATGCTTTTCATTTTTTTTTATTGTAAAGTTTTGCTGTTATAGAAAGTCTGCAGCCTCGTGAAAATGTCTGTGACTACCCACTACAATAACTTAGTAAAACAAGCAAAACAAACCTATTAACCGTATGAAGCCAGATTTCATTCTAGGATCTGACTTATCCAGTATTCCCATCATAATACTATCTACTCTAATGACCAGGTTGTTTTAAATACCAATCAAATCTCCGATCCAAAATATGTTCTATTCTCTGACTCACAACCTCTACAGTCTTGTGTTGATTTCGAAGTTTCTTGTTCCTCAAACAAATTTTTAAAATCTTTTCTGTGCCTTTTCTATGAACCTTCATATCTTTCCAAAGTATGGTTTCCAGAATTAGTTATAATATTTTACTTGAAGCTGAATTGTTATTATTAAAAGGTCCATTTTAGTTTCCTTGTATGTGTACTCTGCTGTTATTTATAAAGTCCAGGATTCTAACATGCTGATTTAACTGCTTTCTCAACTGCTGCCTTCAGTAATTTGTGTAAATATAATCCCTATCTCTCTGCTCCTCCACCTCCTCTCTTCCCCCCGCCCCGACTTATATTATGACTTTAGATTGTATTATCTTCCATTATACTATCAAAATACGTTACTTTCCATTTTTCAACATGGAAGTTCATCTATCAGATGTTTGCCCATTCCACCAATCTCTATGCTGTCTCGAAGTCCATCATTATCCTTCTCCCAATTCACAATAGTTCAATGTCTGTGAAATTCTGTAAATTTTGATCTCTGTACAACTCCCTGACTGACTAACCAGTAATTGCCAGACTGATTGCAGTGGACCTGGAGGACTGACTGTGGTTCACTCCCAAGACTGTAGTGATAAGTAACCCCTAACCCTGACTGCCCCAAGAGGTCGACTGAGTCTGTGTCCATGCCTGTAGATTGAGATCAGACGCTGTCCTCGACTGTCAGGGAGTGGAACAATGGCTCAGCTCACAGCACTGGGGACCTGGGTTCACTTCCACCCTCCTGGACTTGATGGGCAAAATGGCCTGCTTCCACATTGTAGGGAGTCTGTGATTCTAAGCCTGGTGTGGATTCTTTGACAACAGTCCTCCTTGACTCAGAACTGTTCCTTTTATATTTGGAGACATCGCCATTTAGTTGAAATACATTGTGTTTCCTGTATGTGTAATATTGATACTGAACTGTACATAAGCATGCCCACACCCTTGATTGATCACTACTGACAAATATGACATGCTGTCTGGCTTTGTGTTTGTGTTGCAAGGCAAGACTGTGCCCCTGTAAGGTGTGAGTAATATGGCAAGCACAAAAAGACTAGGCAAGGCTAAGCAGCTTAGCAGATGTGAAATCAGTGAGTCCTAAAAAAAGTAAGCTCAGGACCCAACGTGCACTCTGCTCCATTGTGTGAGATTGGTATGTGCAAAATGGCCTAGCAGCAGCATTGTACTGAAAGGTGCCATGGCACTTCAAAATACAGCCTTGATATGGATAACTGTATTTGAAATTAATTGGAGGTATGTCTGGCATGTGTCCAATGCAAAGCCTGTGACAGAAGGTGCAGGTAGTGATTACCATACGATCACAAGATCAAAGAGCAGAATTAGGTTATTTGGCCCTTCATAGGCGAAAGTGAGGACTGCAGATGCTGGAGATCAGAGTCCAGATTAGAGTGGTGCTGGAGAAGGACAGCAGGTCAGGCAGCATCCGAGGAGCAGAAAAATTGATGTTTCGGGCAAAAGCCCTTCATCAGGAATGAGGCAGGGAGGCTCTGGGGTGGAGAGATAATTGGGAGGGGGCGGAGCTGGGGGGAAGGTAGCTAAGTGGATGGAGGTGGGAATGAAGGCGATAGGTTGACGGAGAGGAGGGTGAGGCCGATAGGTGGGAAGTAAGATTTGCAGGTAGGACAGGTCATGAGGATGGTGCTGTGCTGGCAGGTTGGAACTGGGCAAGGTGGGGATGTGCAGGTGAAACTTTGATGATGTGGAAGGCCCTTCATGCTCGCTCTGCCATTCAATGAGATCGTGTCTGACCTGATAATTCTCCAATTCAATTTTCTGGCTTTGCTTCGTGATCCTTGATTCCCTTCATCATTAAATCTGTCTGTATTGTTCTTGAATATACCTGACAACCAAGCCTCGACAGCCACTGGTGGTTTAAAAAAAAATCCACAGATTCACTACCCTCAGTGAAGCAATTCCTCCTCAATTCTGCTCCAACTGGGATTATGCTGTTGTCTTAACTCTGGGTAGCACACTGGAAGTCAAGTCCACTATTCCCAGAGTCATAACAAAAGTTTAAAACATTTTAAAATAAGTGCATAAAACGTTCTGATTTACCTGGTTTCCAAACCCAACTTGACAGAAAGCACGACCAGGCTTGGTCCAACTCTTCCATGCCAACCAGATATTGTAAATTGATATCCTCCCTTTTGCCAGCATTTGGCTCACAGCCCTCTAAACCCTTCCTGTTCATATATCCACAGTAATCCATACACGCACTACCCTCTGTGTGAAAACATTGTTCCTTAGGTCCCTTTTAAATCTTTTTCTTGTCACCTTAAACCTGTACCAACTAGTTCAGGACTCCCCTACCCAGGGGGAAAAAAAACCTTGACTCCATTTTATTCAGCCTTTCCCTATAGCTGAAACCCTCCAACCCTGGCAACATCCTTGTAAACCTTTACTGAACCCTTTTGAGTTTCTTTCCTCTATCTTCCCAATATCTTTGCGATAGCAAGAGTTACAATTTATTTTAAGTAATTAGACTCCAGATGCAGCTAAATAGTTACAAAACATTGACATATAATACTACAAATTAAACACACTTGTGCACACACAGACAGGGCAACATAGATTATTGATGGAGGGAAACTGCACCAGTCAATGAAGGCCAGCATGCAGGTACAGTGGGTAGTGAAGAAGGCTAATAGCATGCTGGCCTTCATTACAAGAGGAATTGAGTATAGAAGCAAAGAGGTGCTTCTGCAGCTGTACAGGGCCCTGGTGAGACCACACCTGGAGTACTGTGTGCAGTTCTGGTCTCCAAATTTGAGAAAAGACATTCTGGCTATTGAGCCAATATAACAGTGATGTGTGTATCTCCTGCATTGTGTTTCTATTACTTAGTTTGTGTTATTACATTGATTATGTGGATGCCTGGATCAACTGTCATACTCCTGGCCCTATAGGTACCAGTTAATAAAAGTTTGCTATATTTCAATACAATTTATTTTTGAGGTTGGATTTTAAGCTAGTGACTTGTGGGTTTTCATCTCTGTGAATGAGGAAAAGTCGTGAGTTTTTTTTTTGTTACAACCAATATGAGACAGGGAGGTCCTGTAATGGAGATATGTTTGCTTGTAAAATTCTTCCAATGCAGAAAAAGTAAAAATGAAAAGCATCATTTTACTTTCTATTTAGAAAGATCAGGATTTTGCTTTTGCTTGGTGGTAAACCCTATAGATTGGAAAATGTTTCTGTCCAGTTTGCAGAAATCCTGATTGAATTTAGATATACTTATAAGTTTCTCCTGAACAAAAGGAATGGTTTGGAACTGCAATGCCAGGGTTTTAGTTGAAAATTCCAGACCAAAAGTGTTTGGTTAGAACACCTGAAGGAGTTATTTGTGGCTGAGGAAATCTAAGGTCATTTGTATGTATAATAAGGGAAGAGGTTACCAAACTCTCAACTTGGTGAATTAAAAAAAATAAGTAGATGCAGTGTAGAAGCAAAGACTCAGGTGTTTAAGATGATGTTGGAATAGATAATATTGTATTTTACTGTGTTTTGAAATTTGTCAATTTGTGCAATATATAAATAGTTTAGTTTACTTTAACTTTTGCATAACAGCTTTTGCGTGATGGGATTTTAGTGAAAGTCCATCTCCTTATAAAAAGAATTATTGAGCTTTTTGAGAAGGTGACCAAGCATGTGGATGAGGGTAGGGCAGTTGACGTGGTGTACATGGACTTTAGTAAAGCCTTTGATAAGGTTCCACATGGTAGGCTTTTGGAGAAAATGCAGAGGCATGGGATTGAGGGTGGTTTAGCAGTTTGGATTAGAAACTGGCTTTCTGTAAGAAGGCAGCAAGTGGTGGTTGATGGAAAATATTCAGCCTCAAGTCTGGTTACTAGTGGTGTGTCACTAGTGGATCTGTTTGGGACCACTGTTTGTTTGTTATTTTTTTAAATGACTTAGACGCAGGCATAGGTGGATAGGTTAGTAAGTTTGCACATGACAATAAAGTCAGTGAAGTGGTGGGTATTGTGGAACAGTGTTGCAAGGGGACTTGGATAAACTGCAGAATTATGCTCAGAGGTGGCAAATGCAGTTTAATGCAGATAAATGTGAGGTGATTCACTTTGGAAAGAATAACAGGAAGGCAGAGTACTGAGTCAATAGAAAGATTCTTGGTAGCATGGATGTGCAGAGAGATCTTGGTGTTCATGTACATAGATCCCTGAAAGTTTCCAATCAGGATGATAGTGCAGTTAAAAAGGCATACGGTGTGTTAGGTTTTATTGGTAGAGGGATTGAGTTCCAGAGCCATGGTGTCATGGTGCAACTGTATAAAACGCTAGTGCAGCCTCACTTGGAATATTGTGTACAATTCTGGTTGCCCCATTACAGGAAGGATGTGGAAGCATTGGAAAAGGTGCAGAGGAGATTTACCAGGATGCTGCCTGGTCTGGAGGGAAGGTATTACACGGAAAGGCTTGGGAACTTGAATCTGTTCTCATTGGAGAGAAGAAGTCTAAGAGGGGATTTGATAGAGACATACATGATGATCAGAGGATTAGATAGGGTGGACAGTGAGAGTCTTTTTCCTAGGATGATGACATCGGCTTGTACGAGGGGGCATAGCTGCAAATTGAGGAAAGGTAGATTTAAGACCGGTGGCAGAGGCAGGTTCTTTACTCAGTGGTATGGGTATAAAATGCCCTGTCTGCCAATGTGGTTAACTCAGCCACATTAGGGGCATTTAAATAGTCCTTGGATAAGCATATGGCTGATGATGGGATAGTGTAGCATGATGGGCTTAGATTAGTTCACAGGTTGACGCAACATCAAGGGCTGAAGGGCCTCCTCTTCACTATTCTGTTCTTTTTCGACCCAAGTATTCGTACAACCTGAATTTCAGCATTTCTCGTTCTTCTTTGCCTCCTCTCGATAAAATTACATTTATAAAAAGAGAAAGCCCTCACAGCAGACCATATGGCGCTGCAGTCCATGCCAGATCCTTCCCCCAGAGGAAAGATTCAGAGTCGAGTCCACAGCCCAGAAGCAGCGACTCCCACAACAAAAACCTGGACAAAGCTTCCCCGACAGTTAAGTACTTTACTGTCGGGATCCGAGTGGACTGGATCCACTTTCTTCCCCCTTTTCCCGGTGACGCCATGTGGTCTTAAAAGTACGTATAAGGGGAGGTGTGGGGGATAAACATGATAACTTTAAGTAGTACCAAATTTTGTTCAGATGTTTTTCTTTGAAATTCCTGATTGCTAACTTTTTTTTTTAATGATCCGGAGCCTCAAACCTAGTGTCTATAGTGTCCACACCCACTTCATGGTCCTGACCTTTGTGCGGGGGATCTCCCCTCTTCACAACCAGTCTAAGGCAGGCTGGTAGAGTCATGTTTTTTTTTTACACCATGCTCCAGAGCCGCAAACCCCACCACAACAAGATTCTAACCTCCTTTTTCTAGGGAACTCAAACCCCAATTAAACGCAGTAACTTATGATTGTGAAAGCGAACTCGTTAGCATGCAAGTGCATAAGTTACCTCAGAGATTCCATTACTACAGAGTCTGAGGGGTAGGTAAAGGAGAGAAATCAAGGTAAATCTTACCTTACAGGCCCACCCATCTCTCACAATGGACAGTCAGACGATCACTTATTCAGTTCACCTGAAAACTCTATTTTGGAATCCCACCTCCGCCACCAAATGTTGAGTTCTTTTTCCTTTATGCCAACATCTGTGCACAACAACCAAATTTTATTAAACATAGCGCAACATAAGCTTTGGAGGAACTCTGAACGCTCCTTGCCATGCTTGTGAGGCGTGTCTAAGGGTCTGTCTCTAAATAAAGGAAACAGTCCTTCCTTTATACAAAATCTTTACATCACAGTTAGTAATGCTGACAAAACAACTCCCAGTCACTCTCTCATATTCACCTGCTACTCAAGATACAATGCACTGACCACCTCACCTCCAGAAATAATATAATGCAAGTCATTCCTTAATGGCCAGATCTGGTGTGAATTGTATTTTTGTTCTTATAACTAGAGGGGAGTAGTCAAATTCCAGCTGTAATGTTCTTATTGATTCCTGAATAGGGGATGAAAATGTAAATCATCCCTGAATGGCAAGGGATGGGAATGTCGACCTCCCATATTCCACCTATAAGACAAAAACACACCACTGTATCCCCGGGACATTCAATTTCTTGCAGGTCAGCAGAGCAAGTTAACTCTTTTTAATATAGCACAATAAGGTCACTAAAGTCTTGGTAAATAAACAGCCAGTTACTAGTTTTGGTCAAAAACTGAAAGCTCTGCAGATGCTGGAAATCTGAAACAAAAACAGAAATTAGTGAAAAATCTCAGGTCTGGCAGCATAGAACATAGAACAGTACAGCACAGAACAGGCCCTTCAGCCCACGATGTTGTGCCGACCATTAATCCTCATGCACGCACCCTCAAATTTCTGTGACCATGTGCATGTCCAGCAGTCTCTCAAATGTCCCCAATGACCTTGCTTCCACAACTGCTGCTGGCAACGCATTCCATGCTCTCTCAACTCTGTGTAAAGAACCCGCCTCTGACATCCCCTCTATACTTTCCTCCAACCAGCTTAAAACTATGACCCCTCGTGTTAGCCATTTCTGCCCTGGGAAATAGTCTCTGGCTATTGACTCGATCTGTGCCTCTCGTTATCTTGCATACCTCAATTAGGTCCCCTCTCCTCCTCCTCTTCTCCAATGAAAAAAGTCCGAGCTCAGTCAACCTCTCTTCATAAGATAAGCCCTCCAGTCTAGGCAGCATCCTGGTAAACCTCCTCTGAACCCTCTCTAAAGCATCCACATCTTTCCTATAATAGGGCGACCAGAACTGGACGCAGTATTCCAAGTGTGGTCTAACCAAAGTTTTTTAGAGCTGCAACAAGATCTCACGACTTTTAAACTCAATCCCCCTGTTACTGAAAGACAAAACACCATATGCTTTCTTAACAACCCTGTCCACTTGGGTGGCCATTTTAAGGGATCTATGTACCTGCACACCAAGATCCCTCTGTTCCTCCACACTGCCAAGAATC
>NC_057721.1:61120652-61177998 GCF_004010195.1 Chiloscyllium plagiosum | reverse complement strand
ACAAAGCCGTGTTGACTGCATTTAATCAAGCCATGCTCTTCCAGATGGTCATTAATCCAATCCCTCCAAATATTTTCTAACACCTTGCAGACGACAGATGTGAGACTTACTGGTCTGTAATTGCCGGGGATTTCCCTATTTCCTTTCTTGAAGAGAGGAATTACATTGCCTCTCTCCAGTCCTCAGGTACGACTCCAGTGGAGAGCGAGGATGCAAAGATCTTCACAAGTGGCGAAGCAATCGCATTTCTCGTTTCCCAAAGCAGCCGAGGACAAATCTGGTCTGGGCCTGGCGACTTGTCAATCTTAATGTTTGACAAAATTTTCAGCACATCACCTTCGTCTATCTCTACCCATTCCAGCATGCACACCTGCTCTTCAGAGGTTTCATTCACTACAAAGTTTGTTTCTTTCGTAAAGACAGAAGCAAAAAACTCATTTAGGGCTTGCCCTACCACCTCAGACTCCACACACAAGTTCCCTATGCTATTCCTGATCGGCCATACTCTTTCTTTGACCATTCTCTTATTCCTCACATAAATGTAAAATGCCTTTGTGTTCTCCCTAATCCGTTCTGCCAAGCCTTTCTTGCGCCCCGTTCCTGGCTTTCCTCAGACCATTTTTGAGCTCCTTCCTCGCCTGCCTGTAATCCTCTAGAGCTGAGCTTGACCCTAGCTTCCTCCCTCTTCTGTAAGCTACCTTCTTCCTTTTGATGAGACGCTGCACCGCTCTTGTCATCCAAGGTTCCTTTATCTTACACCACCTTGCCCCTCTCAGAGGGACATCTTTATTCATCACTCGCAACAACTGTTCCTTAAACAGTCTCCACATGTCTATAGTGCCTTTATCATGGAACAATTGCTCCCAGTCTATGCTTCCTAACTCATGTCTAATCACATCCTAGTTTCCTCTTCCCAATTAAATATCCTCCCATTTTGCCTGTGGAGAGAAATCAGAGTTAAGGTTTTGGGTTCAGTGACCCTTCTGAATTGTTCAAAACTAGTTTTGGTAGTTAACTGAATGTTGGCCACATTATTAGGAGATCCTCCTGCAATTGAAAAGTCATGGCTAAATGTTTAATCCAAAATTAACAACAGAGTACCATACTGAAAAGTGAGAGACTAGGTTGCAGTTCCCCCAGTGAGAGCAGTTCTAGCCTCTCCAGCACAAAATTGTAGCATAGTAGAATTCACCTGAGTCCCACTCTCCAACTCTGTCCACATACCTCTGTGATTGTTCTCCTCATAACTGGAACTCATCAGCCCTTCCCTCCCACCCCACCCTGGTACAGTTGTGTGAGGCTGTGTTCTCAGCTTGGTGTTGAGTATGAGTGGCCAACTGTAGGGAGAGCAGGATAAAAAATGGCTAGACTGACATGTTTTGTTCCCCCGCTGTCAGACAGTGTTGTGCATTCCCCTTGCTGCAGGCATGCCACCATTTTGTGACCGTGTCTCCACAGTGGCCCCAGATCTGGCTTCTCGCTCTAAGTTCTGATGTCACCACCTGGGGCCTCACTTCTCCACAGTTCCAATTTTTTCTGCACCCTGGTGGTCCCCTTGTTTCTGAGCCTGGCTCATTCCTGAGAAGTTAAAAGTGAAGATCAAGCAACAGTGCTAGCATTTTTATAGCCCCTTTCATGTAGTAAAATGATGAAAGGTGCTAAACAGGAGAAATGTTAAGAGTCACTTGAGGAACCATTTGGTCAAGAAATAAAAGCATGATCAAGAAGGTTGGTTTTAAAGAATCTTTTACAGAAGGAGATGTGTAGGAGTGGAATGATTTAACATTTTTTATGGGACCTTGTGATCTTGTTCAGATAATCGATGTCCTGATAACTGAAGTTGCTCTGTACTTGTTGAAAATGCATCCTTCATTACTATTTTCTTTTGCACTTGACTGGGAGTGAATTAAGATTCTTGAGTCATTAGAATATACCAGAATCCAGGATTTATAATTTATGTCTTTTTTCCTTTGTCCTTACAGCTGGGAGAACAACGAAATTGAAAGGCTAAGTCCTTGGGACATGGAACCTATATCTGAAAATGGTGAGCAGCTGAAGTATTTTGTTCAAAAATGAGTGCAAATCTGCACAAAATTATTTGAGTTTTAGTTCCATTGAAGGTAAATGTTGATCAATTTCAGGGTGATGTTATTTTATAGGTGTACTGTTAATATTTTCTTTGTGGTAACCAATCTATAGTATAAGTAAAAAGAACCAAAATGTAATACCCAGTTTGCAGAGGGGAAGGCAGTGATGCAATAGACTAGTAATCCATAGCCCATGCTAATGGTGTAAGAACAAAGGTTTAAAATCATGCAATCTGGTAGAACTTATTTTAAGTTAATAGATCTAAAATATAAAAAGCTATTCTAATAGTAATGATGAAACCATTGTGAAACCATGTGGTTCTGTAATGTGCTTTCGGGAAGAGAATCTGTTTTTTGCTAGTCTGGTCTGTGTGCAACTCCAGGTGCAGAATAATGTGGTTATCAACTGCACTCAATTCAAGGGCAGTTAGAGATGGGAAAATGTGCTGGTCTTTTGAATGATACTCACAAGTATGAGTAAAGTCCTGCTGATGGTGAGATCAATTATTGTAGTCCATTTTTAGTGGTATTCATTGAAGTTTAAATATTGTTTGGAACACCATAAGAATTCCTCTGCTCTGTTTTCTTATGGCAAATTCCCAAAAAGGAAGGGAGGGCTTCAACTTAATTTTCTCCTCCAGCAATAAAGGCGTGCTCCATGTTTCAACTATATTTTCATATTGTATGTGGATGTAAAGTGTTAATAGGCATGGCGGCACATTAAATAAAACAACTTATAAGCAAATAAGTTAGGAGCAGATTTTATTCTGTTGAACCTGCTCTGCCATTCAGTTAGATTAAGGCAAATCTACTTGATTTGAATTCCGTGTTCCCATCTACCTCTGCTGACCTTTGTTTCATGCTAGTTAAGGGAATAAATCTACTTAACCTTAACAATAATTAATGTCCCTGCTGCATGAGACAGAGTTCCAACGTGTCTCAACCCTGAAAAGACAAGTTTTTCCTCACCTCTGTCTGAAAAAGGTGACCCCGATTTATAAAGTGTCCCTAGTTTAGATACTAATAAGAAGAAGCATCCTGTCCACATCTAGATCATTATTGTCAAGATCATACAGAATTTTATATACATCAATTAAGTCACCTCTCCCTCCATTTGAAAAAAAAACCCAGTTCAACCTTTCCTCATGAGACAACCTGCTCATTTTAGGTATCAATCCAGTAAACTTATTCTGAACTGTTATCAATGCATTTACATTGCTTGTTAAATAAGACAACCAAAGCTCTACACCATATTCAAGATGGGTCTCCCAGTGCCTTGTATAACTGAAGCTTAACGTGATTTCATTATCATTTCCTCTTGTATGGAAAAAAACATATTACGAGCCTTTGTATTTACTTGCATGATCACATTTCGAGACTCGTGGACTAGAACACTTACACCTGTCTGCATCTTAAAACTCTGAAGTCGTTCTCCATTTAAGTAATTGTCTGCTTTTCTTAATTTATCTTGCCAAAATGAACAAGTTCATGTTTTTTCACATTACACTGCATCTGCCAGATTTTTGTCCACTCACCCAACCCATTTATACTCAACTGCAATCTTTTTCTGTCCTCTTCAGAATATATGTTCCTGTCTTTGTGCCTTCTGCCTTTTTAGCTGCCAGTCTTTTGTGTCTCTCATCTGAGACATCTATGGCACTTGCACATCCTTCCATTTGGGGAAAAAAGTCCATCCACACACACTGTTTTCTACTGGCCAACCAGTCTTCTATCCATACTAATATATTACTGTTTACTCCATGCACTTCTGTTTGTCCAGCAACCTTATATGGCACTTTGTCAAATACCTTCTGCAAATCCAAGTACACTGTGTCTAGAGCCTCCCCTTTATTCACAGCGCATTGCTCCTTTAAAAACTCCAATAAATTAGTTAAATATTATTTCTTTTTCATTAACCCATGCTAAAGCCTTTCTGATTTCTTCAAGTGTTCTGAGTGCCCAGATTTAACATGTTGATGATCAATTGTTTCATCTTGCCAAGAAGTCACGGTCACTGGCCTATAGTTTCCTTTTTTTTGCCGCCCTCCCTCACTGAATAGAGGTTTTCTACTTTGTATATTCTAAGCCAATGAAACCTTTCAAGAATCAAGTGAATTTTGGAAAATTAATGCCAATACATCTACCAGCTTGTTAGTGACTTCTAGTATTTATCGTAAATACACTCGGCATAGTAAAGGTCCCAAGATACTTCACAGAAGTCGTCGAATACTATTTGGAGATGTCGAACATGACAGTTGGGTAAGGCACAATTCAACCATCTGAAATGGAAGAAAAACTTTCTAATGATCTATTATTGCTTTAGCTTGTTCACACTTGGTGGAAAAGTCCGCTATAGACAAAATGCAAACTTTCAAAAATTTGAACATTTGTGACTATTTATGCAGTCTGCATAGAAGCTTGTTTTAAAAAAAGGTCTGGTGGTACAGTAGTAATGTCCATAACTCTGAGCCAGGAGACCGATATTCAAGTTCAACCTTCTCCAGAAGGATATAACAGCTCTGAACAGGTTGATTAAAAATGTCTAGAAGCTTGTTGGTTACATTGAATTAACGTAATAGTTAATCGGTGAACTCAGAACCACCTCTTGATATAATTGTAACTTTTGAAACTCAGCCAAACGTTGTATAGTGACATCGTCATAACACTTCGGTGGGAAAACATGAAAATGTCAAAACTGCCCAAACAAGCAATCTTCTAACCCTGCTAATTCATTATTTAAGTTCTTTACTGCTTTCTTTATTTATGTTGAGGGTTGTATTTGATGTGTTTCCTAAACCAAAAATATGCTTCTATTTTCAAGCTTTCAATACTTCTTGTCATCCAGGATCCCCAAATCTTGCAATCCTTATCTTTCATCCTCACAGGAACATGCTGGTCATGAATTCTAATCAACTGGCCTTTAAAAGATTCCACTGTCAGATGTGGATTTATCCTCAAATAGCTGCTCTCAATCCAATTTCTCCAGTTCCTGCCTAATAGTATTGTAATTTAGCCTTAAACTAATTTATCACTTTCACCCAAGGACCAGTCTCATCTTTATCTATAACTATAGACTGAGAGAGAAATCAAGTACCTGTTGTAACTACTCTTTAATGAAGACACCTTTTGTAATAATATTACAGATTTGTTATTCTACATTCTCTCCCGTTAGTAAGCCTACAGTATAAACTAAGCAATGAAACTGCCTCCTTTTTGTTCCTTAGTTCTAAGGCAAATTGACTCAGTTCTTATCCTGGGAATTCCTGTTTCTCTAGCACTGCAATGATATCCTTAAGCAGTACTGCCATCCTTGCTTTTTGTGGCTCTCCAAGCTTTTCTGAGAATCTTGCAACTAGGAGTATTTAACATCCCGTTCCATCTTTCCTTACAATATGTTTCTATATTAGCACAACATCAGATCCACATGGCAATCTGCACTTGTAACTCACCAATTTTATCAACCATACTCTGTGCATTCACATACGTGCAGTATCCCCATGATTTAGACTCCATTTTTCTTTCTGCAACTCCATTGATTAAATTCGATAGAATTCTACCTACTTTTTACTGCGTGACTTTTGTATTTATTTTAAACTTGTTTTCTTCTGCTAGGTTGCTTTTCATACTCAAGTTCTTCAAAATTAGCTGATTTTCAGATGCAGACTATATCTGCAGCCGCTCATGAAAGAACACCTTACTACCCCACATATTTCTACGAGCTACCCAACTACTTCCAGAGCTTAACTTAAGATTGGCAGGATATTAATCAAGTCTTGCAGGTGTCTGTTGGGGCTGTAACATTTTTGCAACTGGGCGGCACGGTGGCACAGTGGTTCGCACTGCTGCCTCACAGTCCCAGAGACCCAGGTTCAATTCCCGCCTCAGGCAACTGTCTATGTGGAGTTTGCACGTTCTCCCCATGTCGGCGTGGGTTTCCTTCAGGTGCTCCGGCTTCCTCCCATGGTCCAAAAAGAAAATGTGCAGGTTAGTTAAATTGGCCATGCTAAATTGCCTGTAGTGTTAGGTGAAGGGGTTAATGTAGGGGAATGGGTCTGAGTGGGTTGCTCTTCGGAGGGTCAGTGTGGACTTGTTGGGCCGTAGGGCCTGTTTCCACACTGTAAGTAATCTAATCTAATCTAATCATCAATAACATAGAAGAAGGCATGAAAATTAATTTATAGGTTACACTAAGATAGGTAGGAAAGTATACTGTGAAGACGGCAAAAGGAAGTTGTAGATGGATGTAGGTGGTTTAAGTGAATGGACAAAAACCTGGATACAATATAATGTGGGGAAAAAATGTGAAGTTGTTCACTTTGGTAAGAGGAATTAAAAAAAAGTATTTCTTAATCAGAGAATGACTGCAGAACTTTTAAGGTGCAGAGAGATTTAGGGGTTCTGATGCAGGATTCACAAAACGTTAGTATGCAGGTACAGTGTGTAATCAAGAAAACCAATGGAATATTGTCCTATACTGAGAGATGTTGAACATAAAAGTGGGGTCGGTATTCTTGAGACACAGAGGGCATTGGTAAGAACACATCTTGAATACTATATGCGCTTTTGGCCTCCTTATTTAAGAAGAGGTTTACTAGATTAATATCAGCAATGAGTGGGATATTTCGTGAGGATGCGTGACACAAGCTTGTTTCCATTGGATTTTAGACGAGTGAAAGTTGATTTGATTGAACTGTATAAGATTCTGAATGATCTTGAAGATAAGTTAGTTCAGAACTAAGGGACACTTCAAACTAAGGGATATTTCTTTTAGGACAGATGAGGAATATTTTTGAGGATTATGTGAATTTGGAGCACTGCTTCAGAATGGGGGCGGGGGGTATCATTGAATATTTTTAAGAGGTGGATAGGTTCTTAGGGGAATCCAGGATTATTGGGATAGCTGGGAATATGGAATTTGAAAGAAACCGATCAGCCATGATCTTATTCAATGGCAGAGCAGGCTCAAGTACCTGAACATCATACTTATGCTCCCTTTTTTTGTATGTTTGCTTGTTTTTTGTAATAAACATTGTTTAACTCACTTTTGTTTTCCCCTGTGCACAGAAAACACACAATCAAATTTCCCAAGTATTCACTCTGTCTCATCTCAGTCTGGTGTAATCTTACCCATGCACTCCTTAGTATGTGATGACTAAATGGTTTAACTGTTTATAGCCTACGTTAGACCACCTATGATGCAAAGCAGTCAAAAGATTTTTCTTTTTACAACTGTACTGACTACTTAAGCCTTTCGTTTAAGTTGAAACATGAGTGGATTTTTGAAAGCTGTGGATCATGATTTTTAAGTAGATTTTATCTGCCCTTCAAAAGTGGTTTAAGGCCCCGCTACAAGCCAGAATGGAGTCTGTTTGAACTTGGTGCTGTCAATTAACCCTGCTAAAAAAGGTTTCTTGCTGAATTGTTTATCTTTCCCTGTGCCTCCCAAGCGAAAAAGAAAACAAAAAAAAAACAAAAAATTGGATCTGTGAAAATTAGAAATGGTGTTTACTTTTCAGTGCCATATTTAAAGATTCATACAATCTTCCAAACTTTGTAAAAATCCTCCCTCAAGTACACAACCTTGACTGTAACATGTTTCCTTCCTTAGTGCTAGCGTGGATATAATGAATGATTTCCATGTAAAGTATTTTTGAAAGTGTTGCCTGTTCATTCTGTTTCACACTAAATCTGTTCACTCCATGAGCTAGATTATACATGTTAAAGCAAGTCATTCTGCTTGGGCATAACCTTGTTGCACCCAAATAGACTGGGAAGAGATGTAACAAAATAACTATGCTTAAACATAAATAAGGTCAAGGTTTACGAATGAAAGCTGACCTAACCAAACCTTAAGTTTCTTATAACTCTCCCAAATATTATTTTAATTTTCTTCCATCTCAAATGTAGTTAACTGTTTTTTATGCTTCTGTTCATATTGTAGCTGAATTTCCTGCTGATCCCAGTGCTGGTGTTCCTGTGACCGTGGAAGAGCTAGAAGCTCTGTTGTACAGACCCCAAGAGGGAGAGTGGGGAGAAAAATCACGAGATGAAGAATGTGAGCGTATTATAAGGGGCATTGATGACCTTGTGGCACTAGGTGGGTTCACAAACTGCATTTGTTTTCTGGAGATATGTATTTGATACTTGATGCAATCACTATTGCCAATGCAATACAGTTAATGTTCAGTAGTAATGAAAATAATCTGAATGGGATATTATCATGGGGTCATACAGCATGGAAACAGACCCTTTAGTCCAACCAATCCGTCATGTTCTCAAACTGAAATAGTCCCATCTCTCTGCAGTCAGTCCATATCCCTTCAAATCTTTCCTATTCATGAACTTATCCAAATGTCTTTTATATGTTGTAACTGTATCTACATCTACCACTTGAACATAGAACATTACAGTGCAGTACAAGCCCTTCGGCCCTCGATGTTGCGCCGACCTGTCATATCAATCTGAAGCCCATCTAACCTACACTATTCCATGTACGTCCAACGACGACTTAAATGTACTTAAAGTTGACGAATCTACTACCGTTGCAGGCAAAGCATTCCATACCCTTACTACTCTCTGAGTAAAGAAACTACCTCTGACATCTATATCTATCCCTCAATTTAAAGCTATGCCCCCTCGTGCTCGCCGTCACCATTCATGGAAAAAGGCTCTCCCTGTCCATTCTATCTAACCCTCTAATTATCTTGTATGTCTCTATTAAGTCACCTCTCAACCTTCTTCTCTCTAACGAAAACAGCTTCAACTCCCTCAGCCTTTCCTCGTAAGACCTTCCCTCCATACCAGGCAACATCCTAGTAAATCTCCTCTGCACCCTTTCTAAAGCTTCCACATCCTCCTTATAATGCGGTGACCAGAACTGTACACAATACTCCAAGTGCAGCCGCACTAGAGTTTTGTACAGCTGTAGCATAACCTCATGGTTCCAGAACTCGATCCCTCTATTAATAAAAGCTAAAACACTGTATGCCTTCTTAACAACCCTATCAACCTGAGTAGCAACTTTCGAGGATCTGTGTACCTGGGCACCGAGATCTCTCTGCTCATCTACACTGCCAAGAATCTTAACAGTAGCCCAGTACTTTGCATTACGGTTACTCCGACCAAAGTGAATCACCTCACACTTGTCCACATTAAACTCCATTTGCCACCCCTCAGCCCAGCTCTGCAGCTTATCTATGTCTCTGTAACCTACAATATCCTTTGTCACTATCCACAACTTAGTGTCGTCTGCAAATTTACTAACCCACCCTTCTACGCCCTCATCCAAGTCGTTTATAAAAATGACAAACAGCAGTGGACCCAACACCGACCCTTGCGGTACACCACTGGTAACTGGACACCAAAATGAATATTTCCCACCAACCATCACCCTCTGTCTTCTTTCAGCCAGCCAATTACTGATCCAAATTGCTATATCTCCTACAATCCCGTTCCTCCGCATTTTGTACAATAGCCTACTGTGGGGAACCTTATGGAACGCCTTGCTGAAATCCATATACACCACATCAACCGGTTTACTCTCATCTACCTGTTTGGTCACGTTCTCAAAGAACTCAATAAGGTTTGTGAGGCAGTTCATTGATTACCCTCCTTGTGTAAAAGAACTTGCCCCTCATAGTCCTTAAATCTTTCTCTTCTTACCTTAAACATGTGCCCTCTAGTTTTGACCTCCCTCACCCGAGGGAAAAGGCCCTTGTAATTCACCTTATCTATGCCCCTCATGATTTCATAAACCTCAATAAGGTCATCTCTCAACCTCGTATCATCCGAGCATCCACAAACGAAGCTGCATTATAACATTATTTCAACGAGCCACCAAACACTGTAGCACAGAGAAACTAAGTAGAGCTGATGAATTTGAAAGATCCTATGTAGACAACAAGCAAAACTAATGTCATTTACAAAAATACCTTGCAAGAACTGTAACAAACATGACATTGGACAACAGGCAGAAAACTAGCCACCAGGATACATGAACATCAACTAGCCACAAAACAACGTGACCCACTCTCACTAGTATCCTTATATACGGTTGAGGAAGGACACCACATCCATGCTAGGACATGCCAACAGAGACACGCATGAGAGTTCCTAGAAGCATGGCATTCCAACCGGAACTCTATCAACAAACACAATGACTTGAATCCCATTTACCGCCTCCGAGAAAAAGAACAGGAAATGACTTGACCATCAGAAATGATGTCACCGCAGGAAATGACATCACCAGCCCAAGGAAACTCAAACATATAAATATAAAGTGGGCTACCACCACCAGTGCTTCATTTGGAGGCTCACTGAAGATGTTACCTAGTATGGTGACAAAACGTCTGAAAACAAACCTTCCAGCTCAGCGAGCAAACCTACGTCCTCAACCTCCTATGTCCAATGAAAAAAGCCATTCCAGTGTCTCCTTATTATCTCACATCCTGGTAAATCTTTTCTGAATCCTCTCCAGTTTAATAATGTCCTTCCTTTAACAAGGCAACCAGAAATGCGCATCGTATTCTAGAAGAGGCCTCACCAATGTCCTTGCAACCTCAACCTGACATCCCGACATCTTATACTCAGAGGTCTGAGCCATGAAGGCAAACATGCTAAAAGCCTTCTTAACCACTTTATCTACCATTTCAAAGGAGTATGTACCCGAACTCCAAGGTCAATCTGTTGTATGATACTCTCCAGGGCCCTACCATTAATTGTATATGTTCTGACCTTGTTGCGATTACCAAATTGCAATACCTCACATTTATTGACATTAAACTCCATCTGCCACTTCTCAGCCCATTGACCCAATTGATCAAGATCTCTTTGTAATCTTAGCTTTCTTCATTGTCCACTATACTTTCAATTTTGTTATCATCTGCAAACTTACTTGTCATACCTCTCCTATATGCTCTTCCAATCATTTACATAAATGACAAACAAAAGTGCACCCAGTACCGATCCCTGCGGAACACTGCTGGTCACAGGCCTTTTGTCTGAAAAACAACCATCCACCACCAACAACCTATTTCTTACCATTAAGCCAATTTTGTATCCAATTGGTAAATTTACCCTGAATCTCATGTGACCTAACTTTGCCAATTTGTATACCAGGCGGAACCTTGTGAAATGCTTTACTAAAGTCCATGTAAATAATGCTATGGCTCTGCCCTCCTCAGTCTTTTTAGTACTTTAAGTTTGTGAAACACTATTTTCCTCAAGCAAAACCATGCTGACTACCCTAATTAGTCTTTGCATCTCCAAAAGCATGTAAATCCTATCTTTCAGAATCATCTCCGAACAACTTACCACCACCGAGGTCAGTCTTACAGGTTAATCGATTCCAGAGTTTTCCTTGCATCCGTTCTTAAACAATGGCACAACATTAACCACGCTTCAGTCCTCTGGTATTTCTGTTATGACACAGTGGTGAACCTTTCTGCTAATTAAACCAAACACCCAGAAAACTCATCTTGCCCCTTTATCTGTTACAGTGCGAGTGACAGACAGCTCCCAACTTCCAATATGTAAAGAAAAAAAATCAATTTATTCTTTAACTCTAAAAATTAAACAGTAACCATTTACAACTCTAAGCCTTCTTCCTCTTAAATGTTTGTTATCTGCCTCCAACTCTGCAACAATATACTGTTCCAACAAAAGCTCGCATTAAAATTATATCAACTTAATTTCAAAACCATACAGCGGCAGTTGTCGGTGTGTCTTCCTCTGGCTGAAGATTTCCCAGGGTCATCTTCTGTCTTTTGTAATAAAGATGTTTCATATGAAATAAGTACCTTTTGAGTGAGTTTTGCTGGCAATTACTTTGTCAATGGCAGTTGGTCTTACTGTGTAACTGTCAAAGTGTCTACTTCTTTATACCCCCAGCATGTGATCATCTCATTGGTTTGATGTTGGCAAAACAATAAGTTCAAAATAGATTGGTTTCCAGTATCCTGGGGCATTACTTAAACTAGTTTGCTTCGAATTGTTGTCAAAACAACTCTAGTATCTAGTTCGCAGCCAAATGCTACATATTTTCAATTTTCCAGTACAATCTGACAATGCTAGTGAGCCACATAATAGGTGTCTACAAACACTCAGTGCAAAATAGCTTTCACTCTCTCAAAGGTATAGTACACTCCTTCAACTTTCTAACACTTCACACGTGTTTATAGATGATACAAGTATTTTTGCTAGAGGCGCTGCAACTTCCTCCCTAACTTCCCACACGTCATGGGATACATTGGATCAGGTTTTGGAGACTTATGTACCTTTTATATTTTCTAAGAACTCCAGCACTTCCTCTTCTGTAATGTGAACAGTGTTCAAAACATCAATGTTTATTTTCCTGAGTTCGCCAGTTTCCATTTCTTTCTCTATGGTAAAACTGACATGAAATATTAATTTGATGTCTCTTCCATCTCCTTTATTAATAGATATAGCAACTCCATTCAATGCTCCTGTGGATCTTCGTGCATATCCTGTATATTGTATGGTGGTTTCCTACCTTACAGACCTGAGCACCATTAGAATGAGACTTGTCAATAGATTTTACAGGTTTGTGTGCTTCCTCCAAACATATGTAAATGTGCTTGTTACCATAAATAAAAATGAATTTTTCGAAGTTTTTAGTCATTAAGTATTTCAATTTCACATCTAGCTAATTATATAGCTATGTTAAATGTAAATAGGTATGTTTCAATAAGATTCTAAGGAATGAAAGTTTAAATGTGGATGTGTACACAAGAAATAGTAGGAATTATATACATTTAGAACACAGAACAGGAATGGGTCCTTCGGCCCACGTGCTGGGCCATAAATACCCAAATTAAGCTAATCTCTTCTGCCTGCTCGTGGTCCATATCCCACCTTTCCTCGCATATTCATGTGCTCCTCTAAAAGTCCATTAAATGCCCCCATCGTATCTGCTTCCCATCACCACCCCGGCAGTGTATTCCAGATTCCTACCACTGTTTTTAAAAAAAAACCTGCCTCTCACATTTTCTTTGAACTTTACTCTCACCTTAAATGTATGCCCTTAGTTTTAGACATTTCAACACTGAGGAGAAAGATTCTGACCATCAACCCTATCTATACACCTCATACATTTATTGACTTCTATCGTGTATCCCCTCACCCTCCGCTTCTCTGGAGACTTAACTCCATCTGCCATTTCTCTGCCCATATCTGCAACTGATCTATATTCCGCTGTATCCTTTTCCACTGTACACTATCCACAACTCCACTGATCTTTGTATCATCTGCAAACTTATTAACCCACTCATCTTAATTTTCATCCAAGTCATTTATATGTATCTCAAACAGCAGAGGTCCCAGTGCAGATCCTTATGGAACACTGCTAGCCATGTAACTCCAGCCAAAAAAACACTTTCTCTCTCTTCCTTCTCTGGGCAAGCCAATTCTGAATCCACACTGCTAAGTCACTACGGATCCTATGCATCTCAATCTTCTGAATGAGCCTACCATGAGGGTTCTTGTCGAAAGCCCTAATAAAATCCATATAGACAACATCCACTGTTGCAACCCCATCTTTCCCTTCATCACCTCTTCAAAAAATTCAATCAAATTAAGATGTGTCCTGCCCCGCACACAACCATACTGACTGTCCCTAATTAGGCCATGCTTTTCCAAATGCATGTAATCCTATCCCTAAAGAATTCCCTCCATTAACTTCTCAACTACTGATGTGAGTGTTACAGGTGTATACAAAGGAACCTGATTATATGAAGGACACGGGCAGGGAGTACTTCATTTGGTTAATTGAATGTCGGATAACATAGTTCAGCCGAGTTTTGGGACCTTTCGATCTTTCTGGATAATCCAAAATTTGGATAACCGAAAACCGGATAATCGAGATTCCTCTATAGTTCGCTGGATTATCCTTATTTCTCTTGTTGAATGAGGAACATTAGCTACTTGCCAGTCCTCCGGGACCCCACCAGTGGCTAGTGAGGATGCAAAGATCTTGGTCAAGTCCCCAGCAATCTCCCCTCTTGCCTTTCTCAATAACTTGGGGATAGATACTTTTGGGCCCTCGGGACTTGTCCACCTTAATGCTGTTCAAGAGAACCAGCACTTTTTTTATTGATCTCAATGCCAGAGCATATTAGCATGCTTCACATAAATCTCACTATTCTCCGTATCAGTCACCTCATTAAATACCAAAGTACTCCGTACGGATCTCACCCACATCATCCGCCTCCATGCTTCCTCCTTTATCCCTGAGTGGTCCTGCCTTCTTCTTTGCTACCTTAAAAACAAGAGGTTATGTATAGAATGCTTTGAGATTATTTTCGGCCTGACTTGCCAACAGCATTTCCTGGTTCTTTCTTGCTCTCCTAATTCCCTGCTGATGTTCTTCCCTACTTCTTTTACATTCTTCACTGGCTTTGGCTGAATTTAGCTTCCTTACATATGCTTCTTTATTCCTTTTGACTAAATTCATAATCTTCCTCATTATCCAAGGGTTCCCTTACCTTGCCATCCTTGTCCTTCCTCCTTCCTGGAGAATGTCAAGTCCTGAATTCTGATCAGCGGGACTTCACACAATTCCCACGTGCAAAATGTGGACTTCCCTGATAACAGTTGCTCTCAATTAACAGCCCCTAGCTCCTGCCCAATACTAATATAATTTGCCCTCCCCCAATTTAGTATCTTCCTGCAAGATCTTGACTTATCCTTATTCATAGCTATCTTAAAACTTGAGTTGTGATCACTGTTTCCAAAATGCTGTCCTACTAAAACGTCAGTCATTTAGCCAGGGTCATTAGCCAATACAAGGTCCAGTATAGCCCCTCTTCTAGTTGGACTATCTCCATTCTGTTTCAAGAAACCCTCTTGGATGCACTTAACAAATTCTGCCCTGTCTAAGTCTCTTGCTGTGAGGCGGTCCCAGTCAATATTGAGGAAATTAAAGTCCCCTAATATGACAACCCTGTTGTTGCATCTTTCCATAATCTGCCTACACATTTGTTCCTCAATGTCTTGATGGCTGTTGGCGGCCTAGAGTATGATCCTTACAGAGTGATTACATCCACCTTATTTTTGAGCTGCATCCATGTTGCCTCAATGGATGAGCCCTCCAGTATATCCTCAGTGCAGATATGACATTCTTCCTGATGAGTAACAAAATTCCTCCACCTCTTTTACCACCTTGTCTAAAACAATGAAACCCTGGAATGTTGAGCAGACAGTTCTGTCACTGTATCAACCAAATCTCCGTAATGGCCACACCATCATAGTCCCATGTATTGATAGTCCCATCGATCCATTTGTATAATTATGATCCATTTTCAAAAATGGCATCATGGTCCAACAGCTCCACATCCTTCCTATAATGTGGCAATTGGAACTGCGTAATACTCCAAATGTGGCCTCACAGCTGTGCCGTGACATGCCAACTTATATACTCAATGTCCTGCCTGATGAAGACAAACATGCTGTACACCACCTTTACCACATTATCCACTTGTGTTGCCAATTTCAGGGAGCTATCAACCTGCACCCAAGATCAATGTGTTTCTCAGTGCCTCGAAGGGACTTGCCATACACTCTATACTTTTGCATTTGACCTCCTAAACTGTATCAAATTACTCTTGTCCAGAGTAAACTCTATCTGCTAATTGTCTGACCAACTTCCCAACTGATCAGAAATTTGCTGTATCCTTTGACACTTCCTCACTGCCCACAAGTCCACCTTTGAACATGTAGTTCTGCCTTTCCTTGAGCCATGTCTTTGTTATTGCTACATCATAATTCTGTATGGTAATCTGTACTTGTTAGTCACCAATCTTATTAAACATTCTCCATGCATTCGCATCAGTGCAGTATAGATCTGATTTAGACTTTTTATTTCTTCCCTTCTACCACTCCACTTATTAAATTAGACAAAGTTAGAACAGAGAATAATGTATCTTCGATTGTTTTGTGTACCCTGATATTGCTCTGTCATATATTGTCTTTATTGCTACCCCTCCTGAGTTAGTTTAAAAGCTTACCCATTAGCATCAATAAAATGCCCTTTGAGCAACTCAGTTGTGGCTCTGTTTTGGGTGAAATCCATCTGGCTTGTACAAGTGCCATGCCCTCCACAGCCAGGAATCAACTTTCCCAAGAATCTAAAGCTCCCAAGAATCTAAAGCCCCCTCTCCCATACCATTTTTAAAGCTGTGCATTCATCTGTCACACCTTAACTAGTAATGCAAATCCCCCACCCCTTTTACATTGCCTCAAACATCTAAACCCTGAAACCTCAAAGCTGCCAGTCCAACTTTTCGTTTAATCAAGTTTCTGTAATGGCTACAACATTGTGGTTCCATGTACTAATCCAGGTTCAAAGCACATCTACTTTACCTGTTATACCCCATACATTAAAATAAATGCATTTCAGACTGCCAGTTTTGCCATATTCATTAACCTGACCCCGCCAGTTCTTCCAATTAGACTGACGATCCGATTTCAATCTTCTCGATCACTCCAAATGATGAACTCGTGCTGTGGTTCCTACCCCACTAACACACTAGTTTTCAACTCCCAAATGGCTGTAGTGAACCTTCCTGCAAGGAAGTTGGTGCACTTCCAGTTTGGGTACAACCCATCCTTCTTGTGCAGGTCCCTCCAAACCTGGAAGTGATCCCAATGATCCAGATATTGGAAATGTAACCAACACCATACTGGTTCTTCATCCATATATTTAACCTTATTGTTTTCTGGCCTGACTACATGCGACACAAGGAGTAATCCAAAGATTACAACCCTATAGGTCCTGCTTTTCAGCTTTCTGCCTAGTTTCCTAAATTCCCTTTGCATCCCTTTCCCTCATCTCTCTTCATGCCTATCTCATTTATATGAACATGGACCACAACTTCTGGCAACAGACCATCTATCAAAGAAATGCCTGTCTGTGCCCTGGAATATAGAATCCCCAGTTAATACCGCTTGCCTACATTTCAACACTCACTACTGTACAGCAGAGCCAATCATGGTGCTGCTGATCTGGCTGGTGCTGTTGTACAGCATCCAAAACATTAAACTTGTTTGAGAGAGGAATAGCTACAGGGGACTCCTGCACTGCCATGGAATTTGAAATCAGTACAAATCTGAGTATTAAGAGTCTGACCATGAAACTGTTTTCAATTGTCAAAAAGCTCATCTGGTTAATTAATGTCCTTTAGGGAAGGAAATGTGTCATCCATATCCAGTCTGGCCAAGATGTGACTCCAAACCTATAGCCTTGTAGTTGACTCTCAACTGTCCTCCAGGCAGTTAGGGATGGGCATAAATACTGGCCCAGTCAGTGATGCCATATCCCATGAAAACCTTTTAAAAATTCAAAACCAAGCGAGTTAATCCTGATTGGTTGGGGCGTTGCTCTAAGAAATGAGCCAATTAATGGCTGTCGTGTATTTTGAGTTAAAACAGATGCAATGCATAATTGCGTTCTTCCAAGCAGGTTTGAATTAAGATTAAGGGAGATGGTTTAATGCTGTACACACAATGTTTAGTCAAAGAGAAGCATTGAGACGTTCTATGATTAACAAAGAATTAATTCAAATTTATTCATGGTTACTGCTTTTGCAAAATCTTCAATTAGTCACACTTGTGAAATTATTCAGTGGTTGTGGTTCCATATTGCTATTCTGTGTCTTAAAAAAAAGTATTTGGGGACTGATCTTTTTGCAATATATATTTGTATCGTGCAAAAAAAATTATTCTGCAGTACTGTTAAGTACCAAGATTTTGAAGCTGCTGCATTATGTCTGCATTGTGGTATAATTTGCAGGAGGATCAGTGCACTTGTATGGGAGGTGAGGTACATAGAGCACAATGCAAGAACTTTCAATGAACCAGATAGTCCTATTGTTTCATCGGCCAGGCGAATCACTGATCTGCTTCTCAAGTTCATTGAGTGAGTATGCACATTCTCTTTCCCCAAAAGAGAAATTGAATTCAATAATCTTGTAGTCTGGGGGCTAACCCCAGGAAAAAAGTTCTGAAAACTACTGAATGTCATTTTCTTATGCAGTCTCTCAGGATCGAGGATGGCCTGCTTCCACTCCAGTTCAGTACATTCTGAGATGGATGATAAATCCAGTGTGGGATCTGCAGATTCTGCTATTTGTGGGCAGGCAGTGGGTGCTTATTGGTCGGGTAGATGAGTGGTTTGGAGATTTGTGCTTTCTCTTGGATGCCTCAACTTTAGCTTTTCTCACAATATGTTTGCCTTCCTGAATGAACTTCGCCGTTTTGATCAGACTCCGGTCAACCGTCATTTATTGACAGTGAAGTTTGACCACTTGTAGGAACCTTTTGAGATAATCCATAAAATGTTTCTGTTCTCCCTATGGGAGTCTCCTGCTGCATCTCAGATTTGAGGAGAGCACTTGTTTCAGGAATCTAGTGTGAGGCGAACAAAAATTACAGTCCTCTCCAACCAAGTGAATCATTAGCACCTCAGTGTGATGTATTTAGGCTTGCTGCAGTTGAGCCACTGGATTTGGAAGGTCTTATGAAGGCACAAATGATAGTACTTCCTCCAGTGCTTTGATGTGCCTGCTGTAGATTGTCATACTTTCAAAGCATATGAAAACGTGGGAAATCGCTGCTGTCAGGTCAACCATTTTTGATCTTGCATTTGAGATCTTGGTGATCAGTTAGCCTTTCTGTTGGCTATAGACTGAGCTGACACATTGGAGGTAATCGTGAATTTTGTCATCTTTCATTGAAAGAAAGCTCTCAGGATCATGCCATTGATTTAAATTTTGAGAGCAAGGTGCAGTGTTGTTGGAGCTGGTTTGAAGAGGATCTTTGTTTTCTGGGTTTTTACTGAGAGGCCCATTTTCTTGTATGCTTCAGCAAATGAGTTGATGGTGACTTGGAGCTCAGCACATGACTACCACTTGCATTCTGGAGTTTAGTTACTGACATGACGGTAACTTCGGTTTGGATTGAAGATTGTATAGATTGAACAATTTCTCCTCTGTCCTATAAATTATCTCCATGCCTGTTTAGTTTTCTGGTCATTGATGCAATGGTGCAGCTTTTTTTTTAAACCCCAGTCTTCAGCGAGTTAGTGTCTCTGGTTTCATTAGTGATAATCTCAGTTATTATGTCTTTGAGATAGGTGGAGGAAGGACAAATTTCCGTGGAGAATCAGATTTGTGGAAGATGCTCCAAAAACCTTCATGATTCACAACTTTTGAGAGATTGAAAATGGCTATGTACGGTGGTTGCTATTATGTTGAGCATTTTTCTTGGATTTCCTTAGCAGTGTGCGAAAACATGACTATAAAACTGGAAGACCATCTTCGACCACTAGGTGGATTTAATTAATAAGCTCCTTATAATGAACTTCTCTGTGGCAATTATCTTTTCTGTAGTTATCATAATTGGACTTAGTTCCCTTCCTGAATGTGGTCACCCTGAGATCTCTCGGCACTCCCTCTCCTCCCAGATGAGGAATGTAGTGTTGTACAGTCATACTTCATGTTTAGAAATTCAGCAGGGATTCTACCTGATCCAGGGCCTTGTTTCTCAGCTTTGACCAATGGTTTCAACTGTGCTGAAGATCATGATTGGATAGTGAAGAATGGAGTTGAGAGCATTCAAATAAAAGACCAAATCTTAGTTGAAGTATTTTCCAAAATGCCCTGTTCATGACTGCCGGCATCCTCACCCTGTGTGGTTTGTGCTCCCCTCAGCATTTTGGGCCCTTCAATACTTGAGTCTCTCATAATCTCAACAGCGCTGAGGAAATCGTGCATGTTGTCAGTCTGTCTAAGTTGGGGCATCTCCTGTAGTCTTTCTACCCACCATTGTTTTTTGTCACTGATTTTATTCTGTATTGTTTTTAAGCACCCATACTACTACTATTCTATTGAGTTGCGGTGAAGCTTCCAATTGTCAAAGGCTTTCCACGTACACTTAGTATCTCTTGATCATTTTTGGCAAATCAGTTATGTTTCCATCTGAGAGGTCAAGATATCTTGATAGATGCTTAATATAACATACTTCAGGGCCAAGCAAACATTGAATTCATTATAGATCCTGGTGACTGGAGATTGAGAGTTTGACAATGAACTAATTGTTAAGGACTACGTTGGGTTCTTTGAAGTCTTCTATTTTTATTTATTTTGCAGGTTTGCTACTGTTTTACAGGCTTGCTTCTGTTGAAAAATCTCTGTCTCACACATAAAATATTGAACTGAGGTGTTTTTAAATGTACTGTGCCCAAGTAACTACCAAACTCAAAGAAAAAAGTTATTTATAGATAGCCCAAATGTTAGTCTGTAGTGAAAGTCACCTTTCATGGCTGTTGGCATTCTTCCTGGATCAGTTACAGCTTGTGGAATTTTATTTTCTTGAGGCGGTTGCATAGATTTTGAATGCTCCTTTAGGAACTATCCACTTGTACAAATGAGGTCCCCAAATGGATTTTCAACTCTAAAAGGTTTGAGGTATTTTGGAGAAGGGGAGAGAGCAAAAGCTGTTGCTGCTGAGACATGTTAGTTCAGGTTCTATTCCATTCCAATAGCTTTATTACATTTGCAGACTGAATCATGTGCTCTCTGAAATTATTCGACGATGGGTGGGCTGATTTTCCCAAGGTGGTTTAGTGCTTTAGTGAGATTCATGGGTACCCAAGTTGTCATGACTGAGTTACTTTTTTCATGCAATCTTTTATTCTTCACTTCATTAATTATGCATCTGGGCCATGTGGCACCTTCCTCATAGAATTGAGTCACAGGAGAGGTGGAAATGCTTACTGCTCCCAGGATCTTCCTCATTCATACTGCTGGTGGCATTACTTAAAACCCAGCCGCACACCCCTTCAGACACTGCACGTCATCTTCAAAGTGTGTGGTGCTGCATCATGAACAGAGGTGACATGGCCCAGAGAGATAACTTGGCTTCCTACTTATCCTGCAGGAAACTGGAGGTGGTGGTGGAGAAAGGTGCTATGTTTTACCTGTGACCACAGCAGACCTCGCCATTCTGGACCCAGATAGTGGCCTGGGTCAGTGTACTGTATAGGTAAAAAATGGAATGCATAATGCAGAAGGAAAGTCAGACGATCCACCTCACCCCAACTTTTGACATGGCTTAAATTCTCATCAAAGCTCAGACTACAATTCTAACCATTGCATGCAACTTGTCCACTCAAGGGCTGTCATCCACCTTATTCATCCAAATTACGATACCTCCCTGACGTCTGTGCTTCCTACTTGCTGGAGACATTCTACCTCCTCTCTTGTTTGTGCATCAACATGAACTGCTCTTCCACCTCCAAATTACTCCATCCCTCCCTTTAAGTGCAGGATAGGTTTTCCCATAACTTGGGCCAAGACTGGCAGGAAGGGTGGGTGGGTACTGGACATAATTCTTCTCATGCCATGTTAGGAGAAAACAGGTGAGTGGCCATTGAAGAGTACAACTGATCATGCAGGGTCAGGGAGATGTCAAGGATCATTGAGGGTCGTTAATTTATGGTCAGTGGTACCGCCTGGACGTAGATAACAAATGCCCAATTTCCCCATATCATGTCTTCTGTTTCAGACTGTAAGGAGCATTGATTTATTTGCTTAATTTCTTTTAGGTAGTGAATTCTTACCTCCGGCTTTTAAATGTTTTTGTGGTCATGGATGTGACATTGGTGCCAGGTCATTGGGCAGTTGCAGGATATTCTGAAATAGGAGGGACAACAACCAGAGGTCCAGGTCCATGTCAGTTCTAATGATGTAGATTTAAAAATAAAGATGTGGTCCTTCAAGCAGAATCTTGGAAATTAGGAAATAAACTTCAAAATCACAACTTCATGGATTGTAAACTCAGTTTACTCCTAGTGCTAGTAAGGTGAAGAACAGGAGAATCAACCTAATTGATGCTGAACAGAGAAGATACAATTGGGAGGGGTTTTGATTCTTGAGGCAGTGGAACTGATTTTGGGAAGATGGCACGAATACAAGCTGGATAGGTTGGACTTCAGCACAACCAGGACAGAAATCTTCACAGGGGTGTTCACTCTCCCTGGAGGGAGGGATTAACCTGAGTGGCATGGGGACAGTAACCTCAGCAGGGAGACTAAAGCAGTGAAATAAAAAGAAGAAAACAGCAATGCCACTAAGTCCTTATGCCTCAGACTTGGCTGTCACTGCGTTCCTCTGAGAAATGATCTCTCTCAGCACTATCCCAAACACACAATCTGTAAGAGAGATGGCATCCTGGGAACACCTGCACTACCTCTCTGGTATCTCTACTGTTTTGCAGTCATTTGTTCCCTTTCTGCCCCTTTAACTTTGGTGTGACCATGTCACTCTGCATACTGTCCAGGTAGATCACATTCCTTGCAGTTACATCACAGTGAAGCCGTTGCTTCATATCCAAAACGTGGGTTTCCTGTAGCTTGAGCACACGTAATTACTATGTATACTGGTAGTGTCTCTGACATTGCGCATTACACAGGAGATGCTTTGCCATGACTTACACTCAAATTACTTTGCTTGCTTCCTCTGGTTTGAAGGAGATTAAATGTGTACTTAGAACCTTACCCTGTTACTTATACTTTAAACACTTGTAACCCAAGTAGCACCACGTTTTACTTGAAATGCTGGACTTTAGAAATATACACTTGCTCTTATTTACCAATGTCACCACTCATCCCATGCTGGCTCCCAGTCCACTTGAGTTTATTTTCCCTGCGATGTTACTCTTATATATTTTCAAACCTCACTCCTGTCATGCAGCTTTTCAACACTTGGTCTTCTCTAGGCTGTTTCCCACTTATGATTTTCTCTGTCTCTCAAACCTGAAAATCTTTGCCCCATCCTCTGACCTCTCAGCTGTCCACCGACTTGCCCTGAGTCTGAACTCTCTGCCAACCCTGTAATATAGCTCAGTCTGAACTCTACCACCCCCACTCACATGCGGAGACTGAATTCTGTCATTCCTGTAGAATCAGAGACTTCGAGGTACTCAGCACAGGTACAGATCCTTTGGTCGAATTCATCCATGCCAACCAGATATCCTAACCTAATGTAGTTTCATTTGCCAGCATTTGGCCCATATCCCTCTAAATACTTCCTATTCATATACCCATCCATATACCCAGCCTTTTAAATGTTGTTATTGTACCAACCTCCACTTTCTCTGGCAGCTCACTCCATACACCACCCTTTGTGTGAAAACGTTGCCCCTTAGGTCTCTCTTAAATCTTTTCCTTCTCACCTTAAACCTATGGCCTCCAGTTTTAGACTCCCCTACCCTGGGGAAAGACCATGCCCCTCATGATTTTATAATCCTCTATGAGGTCACCCCTCAGCCTCTGACGCTCCAGGGAAAACAGCCCCAGCTTATTCAGTCTCTCCTGATCACTCAAACCCTTCAATCCTTGCAACATCCTTGTAAATCTTTTCCTAACCATTTCCAGTTTCACAGCATCCTTCCTATGGGTGACCAGGATTTCATGCAGAATTGCACGCAGTGGCCTCACCAATGCCCTACAATGCAACATGATGACCCAACGCCTATATTCAATGCACTGACCAATAAGGGCAAGCATACCAAATACCACCTTCAGTATCCTATCTTCCTGAGACTTCACTTTCAAGGATCTATGAACCTGCAGACCGAGGTCTCTTGTTCAGCAACACTCCCTAGGACATTACCATTAAGTGTAAAGTCCTACCCTGATTTGCCTTTCCAAAATGCAGCACTTGACATTTAGCTAAATTAAACTCCATCTGCCACTCCTCAATCCATTGGCCCATCTAATCAAGATCTCATTGTACTCTGAGGTAACCTTCTCTGTCCACTACACCTCCAATTTTGGTGTCATCTGCAGACTTACTTAACCATACTTCCGACATTCACAATCGAATCATTTATATACGCTCTGATTTCTCGTGCAGTATTAAACCTCTCCACATTTGTGCTCTTTCTGCAATCTTCAGCATGCTTTTACACTTTAAGCCTCCTCACTCGTGTTGTTTCAAACTCTTGCATTCTTGTGCTCTTTTAAGTCTTTCCAATCTTGCACCAGCTATTTACTGGGCTAATTAGACTGGAATTTGGCACATTCCAGGAGCAGAACATGATTTGGCTGACACTTGTTCTTCACAATTTGTTTTAAACACCAGAAAATATTGCTAATCTTCGTTTAATAAACAAAGGCATACTGTTGACTATTTTAATTTGTATCTTGTATTTGCCTGACCACAAACCCCCACACTGATATATCATATTGAAGCTTCAACGTGCTTTATGTCTTGCAAGTGATTGTCATGCAGGCAACTGTGTTTGACATGTGAAAAGTATTTTCTGTTGCATCAGGACATTAGGCAAGTGCTCTGCACTTTTTAAATATGAGCTTGGGGTTTTTCATATTCACCCAAGTTATCCAAATGGACAGGTAAGACCTGGATTAGCAGGTCACATTTGAGTAGCAAGAGTAGCAACATGCATTTGTATGGAATGTTTCATGTTGTAAATTATCCCTAGGTGTTTCATTTGTCATATCAAAACAAAATTTGCCGTACAACCACCTAGAGATATTAGGACAGGTGACCAAAAACGAAGATATAGGTTCTAAGGAATGTATTAAAGGCAGATAAAGAAGTCTAGGAAGGGAATTCTAGAGCTTCAGCTAAAGGGATTGTCAGTAATTATGAAAAGATTTAAATAGAGCGTATCGGATAGTTCCAGGCTTTAGAAATTGGCCAGCAGAACCTACAATTTCCCTGGTAATGCCTTCAGAATCTGCTACAATGGAAGTTCTCAAGGATCCCCATGCGTAACTCCCATCTATGCTGAAATAACAAGTAGCCATCAGAAAACTTGGCTAATGAACACTGCATTTTTGCTTCACAGCCTTAATACGTTCAGCAGAATTAATGGTTGTTGATGATTTCAAGATTTTAATGTGTTGCTTTTAAAATGTAATTTAGACGACTGTATGTTAAATGCATTGTGTTTAATTCCAGGAGTAAAGACTGCATTGATATTTTTGAAATTTGGAGTACAATGGAGAACTGTTCATTGGATTCTCAAGGCGAGGATGAGGTACAGAAACAAATCAAAAGGCTCCATGTAAATTATATAGTTAGCTTGATTGATTTGGATTTATTCTGTTAACGTTGTGCTGCACATTGTAAACCCTTTGATGAATAAATAATATGTAAACCTAAGTATTACCTACTTTTAGGAAAATGATGAGACAGTGAATGCTGCTGTTGCAGGGACATCTACTGCTAGAAGAGTGAGTAGCATAAATATTCTCCTACCTAATACACTATTAGTCATGCTGTAGGTTTTACCACACTTGGCTTCCACTGTGGGTCCAGTTCGAAGTTCCACTTGAGTATTTTGCTAATAGTACACAAAATTTGTTACTTTTCGTTGTGCCAATGCTCTGGCACTGCACTGCTCTGTGGTAACACAACTTGACGATGAAGGTTACAGTTATCACTCTGGCGTTGCATAATCAGTGAAAGTTAATGGTGAACAAACCAGGTAAAATAGAAATGGCAACTGGAAAAAAAAATCAAAATTTTAGCAGTTCTCTTTACTTTGTTTATAATTCAAGAACATTTTTTCCCAAGCATAAAGTATTTAAGTTTGGGAACAGGACGGCACGGTGGCACAGTGGTTAGCACTGCTGCCTCTCAGCACCAGAGACCCGGGTTCAATTACCGCCTTGGGCAACTGTCTGTGTGGAGTTTGCACATTCCCGCCGTGTCTGCGTGGGTTTCCTCCGGGTGCTCCGGTTTCCTCCCACAGTCCAAAAATGTGCAAGTTGGGTGAATTGGCCATGCTAAATTGCTGCAGTGTTAGGTGAAGGGGTAAATGTAGGGGAATGGGTATGGGTGGGTTGCTCTTCGGAGGGTCATTGTGGACTTGTTGGGCCGAAGGGCCTGTTTCCACACTGTAAATGATCTAATCTAATGTTTAAGATAAGACTAATTTTCCATCCAATTGTTTAATGTTCTTGTTCATAAAGGCTTCATGAGCATCCATTCATGAATTTTTCCTTCCCTCAAACTTTGAAGGATGTTTTGCTGTTTCCAGTGAATTTAAATTGAATCCATTAATGATTATTTTGGAATACTAAGATTTTTGTGTGATCCAACTAGACTATAGCTCATTAACAATTTTGTTTATGGTGGCACAGTGGTTAGCACTGCTGCCTCACAGCGCCAGAGACCCGGGTTCAATTCCTGCCTCAGGCGACACTCTGTGTGGAGTTTGCACATTCTCCCCGTGTCTGCATGGGTTTCCTCCGGGTGCTTCGGTTTCCTCCCACAATCCAAAAAATGTGCAGGTTAGGTGAATTGGCCATGCTAAATTGCCCGTAGTGTTAGGTGAAGGGGTAAATGTAGCGGAATGGGTCTGGGTGGGTCCCGCTTCGGCGGGTCGGTGTGGACTTGTTGGGCCGAAGGGCCTGTTTCCACACTAAGTAATCTCAAAAAAAATCTAATGTCCAGTCTGAAATTTATTTATAGTATATATTTCCATCCTTGAAGTCGCTATATACTTTGAAGTTCTGTTTTTCTATTTTATTCCCACATGAAGAGCCGTGTTGGCCGCATATTTGGCCGGAATCTGAGCTATGATGTTACCACTTGGAAAACTCAGTGCAGGGAACTGTTGGAGATCTTGTTTCAGTGTGAAGACTCTGAACCTTTTAGGCAGCCAGTGGACCTTGCTGAATACCCAGTAAGTTAATTTGGACTATTTTCTAGGGAAATAGAATCACAGATGTACAGCACGGAAACAAACCCTTTGGTCCAACTCGTCCATACCAACCAGATATCCTAACCTAATCTAGTTCAATTTGCCAGCGCTTGGCCTATATCCCTCTAAATCCTTCCTATTCAGATACCCATACAGATGTCTTTTAAATCCTGTAATTGTACCAGCCTCCACCACTTCCATACTCGCAGCTCATTCCATACTCGCACCACTTTCTGCGTGAAAAAGTTGTCCCTTACATCCCTTTTATATCTTTTCCCCTCGCCCTGAACCTATGCCCTCGAATTCTGGACTCCCCCACCCTTGGTAAAACAACCTTCCAGCTCAGCGAGCAAACCTACATCCAGAAAATTTTGTCTATTTACCCTAGCCATACTCCTCATGATTTTATAAACCTCTGAGGTCACCCCTCAGCCTCTGACGCTCCAGAGAAAACAGCCCCAGTCTATTCAGCCTGTCCCTATAGAACAAATCCTGCAAACCTGGCAACATCCTCGTAAATCTTTTCTGAACCCTTTCAAGTTTCACAACATCCTTCTGATAGGAAGAAGACCAGAATTGCACGCACTGTACCAAAAGTGACCTAACCATTGTCCTGTACAGTTGCAACATGACTTCCCAACTCCTATACTCAGTGCTCTGACCGATAAAGGAAAGCATACCAAATGCCGCCTTCACTATCCTATCTACCTGTGACTCAACTTCCAAGGAAATGTAAACCGGCACTCCAAGGTCTCTTTGTTCAGCAACACTCCTTAGGACCTTACCATTAAGTGTGTAAGTCCTGCTCTGATTTTCTTTTCCAAAATGCAGCACCTCATATTTATCTAAATTAAACTCCATCTGCCACTCCTCAGCCCATTTGTCCATATGATCAAGATTTCGTTTTAACCTCCTTCGCTGTCCACTACGCCTTCCATTTTGGTGTCATCTGCAAACTTACTAACTATATGTTCACATTCATATCATTTATATAAATGATGAAAAAAATTAAGTAAAATATTTCCATTTCCTTCAATAAACATAGTAAACGTATTAAAGATAATTTTTTTGAGGCATGGTTTATGTAAAGAAAAGATCACAGGTGCTTGAGTGTTTAACATGAAACCAAAAAGTGTATGTTTGAGAACCGGGAAAGCTGAAGTGAAACTCTTGAACTTTGCAGTGTTGGTGTTTTGGTTATACAGTCATAGAGATGTACGGCACGGAAACAGACCCTTTGGCCCAACCCGTCCAAGCCGACCAGATATCCCAACCCAATCTCGTCCCACCCCCCTGCACCCGGCCCAAATCCCTCCAAACCCTTCCTATTCGTATACCCATCTAAATGCCTCTTAAATGTTGCAGTTGTACCAGCCTCCACCACTTCCTCTGGCAGCCCTCCACCACTTCCTCTGGCAGCTCATTCCATACACGTACACCCTCTGCGTGAAAAAGTTGCCCCGTAGGTCCCTTTTTATATCTTTCCCCTCACCCTAAACGTATGGCCTCTAGTTCTTGACTCCCCGACGCTCCAGGGAAAACAGCCCCAGCCTGCTCAGCCTCTCCCTGTAGCTCAAATCCTCCAACCCTGGCTCTTTTGTGGTGAGGCCCAACTGCTTTCTTTTAACCTGTTAATTTAATGCAAGTATTCTGGTATGAGACAACTTCAAACAAAAAACAATTACACACATTCTGTAGAATATTCCATTTTATTTTCAAATAAATTCTTGGACTCTTCTGAAACAAGTATTAACTGACAGACTTGTCGATTTTGGTAAAATTTTGTTTAAAAACAAAAATTTGGTTAAAATTCTTTTTGGTTTGAGGTTTATTTCTCCTCATTCTTTTCCGCTAGAGATGACAGTCACTAGAATTTTGACATTGTTTCCAAAATAGGTAAGAGTAATTTAAAAAAAACATGAAAAACTAGAAAAAGTTTACTGAACTAAAAGCAAGTCCAAGTTTTCTTTTGGAAAGAAAAGCAATTCCTTTAACAGTTGAAGCAGAAAAGGTAGGTCATATTCCCTCCCTGACAGATTCTTTTGACGCACTTTTGATGAAAACGTTAATGAAATGTTAAAAGTCATTTTGAAAATCAATTTTGAAAGGATGGTAGGTAAGGAGGTTGATTCTTTAAATCTCCTACCTGCCCTTGCCTCTGACTTCCCTTGTCCCCTGCAAGGAGGAGGAAAAACACTTGGCTACTGACCACTGAAGGACCACCCTCCATTAATGGTAGGCTGCAACTGCTGGCCTCTAACTCCCAGAAACTGCTGGCCTCTGATTGTCAGTGCCTCTGGTGATGCATTGAGATTTGTGATAAGGGGAAATATTTGTCTTTGCTTGCCTGTCAACTCTTAATAACCTGATTGACAGGCAATTAGGTGAATTTACTCTACGGTGCGGGTGGTGTGTTTTTTACTGAAATGAATCAATTTTAAGCAAGTTATGTTTTCTCGTTAAAATCAATGCAAGTTCTGTAGTGCATTCTGTAGGACTTTATTTGAATACGTGCATATTGAAATACTGAGCTTTGCTAAATTCAGACATTGGAAATACTTTTAAAATAAATTTTAATCAATGAATAATGTAACCTATTTACAGTGCCTCCTCACTGTCTCCTGAACTTCATACTTCATGATCTTCCTGGCCACTACAAATCCTTCCCTCCCTGACTTTCTGACATGTGTCCTTTCACACTGATCTTCTGACTTGAGGTCTTTACCCTTCCCTAGCCTCTCCCTGTTTTGGATACTGATACTGTGTTTCACAGCCTCTGCCCTCCACCAGCTCACTGAACTTCCTAATCCTTAACTCGCCCTGTCTTGAACCTGTGTCCCGTTTAAGATCTTCATCCAATGTTAACACTCTGGAGTTGTAAAAGTGAAATTCCCAATATTCCAGAAATGCCAAGTTGGAATGTTATAATCCATGTCTTATTTAAATGTTCTGGTCACCACTACTCTCTTCTGAACCCTCACTGAGAATGAGGGCTCTTTAGATTAATGACACCATTATGAAGAAGGCGTATCTTTGACAGTCATTTAAAACAAATGTATTGGCACCATTTAGTTTTGCATTTTCACAAGCCAAGAGCTCTGACATCAGATTGGGATCTTGGAGAGGGAAACAGAACAGGGCCAAATAGGAGAACAGGAAGCTCAATGGGAAGGTGGATGAAAAGGCCTTTCCAGAATTCTCCAGTCAAGCTGCATGGGGATCAACATAAACTCATCTTGAATGCTCAATGAAATTATAGACCATATTAAATTAACAATATTAAAATTATTACACGGAGCAAATTTTTTGGTAATGCCATTTTATATCAGTTTGCCATTAGGTTAATATCTGAGACACAATTTTCGAAAGATAATTTTTAATTTTTAAATGATTGAATTTATCATGAAAGCCTTCATTGGTGTTTCCATGGGTTATTTAAAAAGTTTGAAAAATTATGGAGTCTTACAGGTTCCAAAGTCAGTAAAAGGCATGGAATTTTGTAAAGACAGGAATGAGATTTTTCTGACTTTATGCAGAATTCCAAACTTTGATTTTTGATTCAACTTTTATATTGCTTTGACTGTCCAGAATATAGCACAGGTAAATAGACTGGTGACCCCTTAGACAGTTTTTATTGAACAAAGAATCTCTACCAGGCAAGGTAATCATAGAATCTCTGGAGTGCAGAAAGAGATCATTCGGTCCATCAAGTCTGCACCAACTCACCCATCCCTGTAACTTCATGTACAGGTCTTACAATGACCAACCTCCTAACCTGCACAGTGAAGGGTAATTTAGCATGTGCAATCCACCTAATCTGCACATCTATGACCTAAAGGGGGAAACTGAAGGAAATTGATGCAGATACTGAGAGAATATACAAACTCCACACAGTCAATCACCCAAAGCTGAATCGAACCCAGGTCCCTGTTGCTGTGAGTACTAACCAGTGCTGCTCCAAATCCTGAGAGTACGATTATACATGAACTGGCATACAATGCAAGGTTTGGATACCTGTGCAAAACTGCAACTTTGCAAATTTGTGATGTCTTTGAAAGAAAAAATGGTAACAAAATACTTCAGTTTGGTTATGCACATGTCATAGATTTTAAATTAGAAATGCTACTGGGTTCCTCCTTTGTGGAGAGGGTGCATATTCTAAGTGAAGAGGGATTTTATACATGATTTTAAATGCTTATTTTTGATCTGTGATCATTTGTAGGATTACAGGGATATTATACACACTCCAATGGACCTGGCAACAATAAAACATGCATTAGAAATAGACAATTATGAAACTCCCATTGAACTTTGCAAAGATGTGCGATTAATTTTCAGCAACGCTAAAGCTTATTCTCCAAACAAGAAGTCTAAGGTAATCTGAATAGATCACTCTTGAAGTATTAAATCATATGAACATTTCATACTTTTTTGGAAATGTGTTAACTTGTGTATGCATTTTGAAGTCAATGGAAATAAAAATCAGTAATCTCCTTGTCCCCTTATTCTCCCTCACTCCTATGCCCATTTCATCTCTACCTCCTGTCCTTCACGTTCTGTCCCTCCCACATTGGCCTTCTTCATCCCTCCTGTTCTTTGCCCTCTCCATTCCTTTCTCTTGCCTGCTCCTTGTCTTGTCACCACCTTGCTTATTCTCCCAAATCACCTATCCAGAAAAGAATTTGAAAACGGGGCTTATCACAATCAAGAAAGTGAGAAAATGATATAGAAAAACTCTTGCTGTTAATTTCAAATGGATTATGTGGGGACTTAAAATGATTCCGTGAGAATGTTGCTGTGCAATGAATTGCAGTACTATATTCTTAACAGCTATGTTTTTTCTTTTTAAAAAAAAAAATTAGATATACAGCATGACTCTGAGGCTGTCTGCATTTTTTGAGGACCAAATTCGAACAATTGTCTCGGATTATAAAACTGCACTAAAATACAATAAAAGGAGTCAGCACAAACAAAGATATAAGAAATGCCTCCGTAGTTCTGAAGCCTCCAGATCAAGTAGCAGAGCTTCCAGGTATTTTACTTTGCAGGGCATTATTTGCTTTAAATGACTTGTACACTTTGTTTCTAAGCCAGTGGGTGTCATTAAGTTGACCTTCGTAGTGTACTTAGTATGTTCATACTGTGGATAGGGAGGGTTAATGGAGCTGGTTGTAAATTGTCAGAAAATTTGCAAACTGTATTTGGGGAGACTCACTCTTCTTGAAGAGTTGTAGGCATAATGCTGTAATAACAGCTATGATGCACCTCATCAAACCTGCAACCCAGTGGTTTATTTTTTGTGTACGCTAGCTTCTTTTTGAAACCTAGAAACATTGGAAATAGGAACAGGAGTTAACCACTCAAGCCAGCTCCTCCATTCAATATGATTGATCATGGCTGATCTTCCTGCTGAGTACCCCATTCTTGTTTGGTCCCCATACTCTTTGATCCCTTTGGTCTTGAAAACTGTATCCAACACCTTGAAAACATTAGTGGGAGACAGGCGGAGATTTTAGATTTTTTAGATTTTAGATTACTTAGTGTGTGAATGAACAAGATGAGTTTCTATTCAAAACATGTTTGCAGGATAGTTTTTTTAAAAACAAAGGCATTTCCGTTTTTAAAAAAAATTAAATGGAATGATGAAACATGTCCGGCATGGCAGTGTTGAATGTTTCCAATATAACTGACTGCAAATTTGTAGCTAATGTTATGCAGGCTAGGCATGAAAATTACAGTGTCAAATTACTAATATGTGTAGATTGCGTAACCTAGCATGTTTGCTGGACAGCAGAACTTCAGAAAATAAAGAAAATATAATATATATTTGTATCAATAAAAACTGCTATTCACTGGTGCAGTAGTTTAGTTACCATTTATAAATTCAAAGTTACTCGCAATCATCTTGAACTTATTTGTGTTTCTGCAATCTTTAGTCCAGAACGAAAATGGAAGCCCGTGAAGCCTCAGGCAAAATTGGAGCATATTTCCAAAATATCTACCTCATCACATATATCACAGAACAGCACAAGTAGTACTGCAGATAGTGCCTGCAGTGATGCTTCTGAGCACTCTTCGACATCAGCCAGGATAAGGAACATGAAGGCTAAGACAACTGTCCTAACCATAAAGAAAGATAGAAAAGTAGACTTGCCTAATGGGTCAGTTGGATCAACAACAGGTGAGTAAACAGATTTCTGTTTAATATTTTTGTGGTATGTTTTACTGTGTCTAAGATGCTACCTCCATGCAAGTTGTTTAATAAGTAGGTCATCGTATAGTGTAGTTTGTATCCATTTCTTTACTTTCATATGCCAGGTTTCATGGGCATATGCAAACACTTTCTTGGTCATCATGAATTATTGGTATATAGGTTTTAAAATATTGGTGTGACACTTTTGCAAGGTTGCTCACCAATTACCTCAAAGAAAGCTCCATGTTTTGTACAATTTAAGCTTAAATTTTGAGAGACTGCATTCAGAATATTGATTTATTCATTTGAGTATTTAACCATTCAGGCAGTGGATGATGGGATGATGATATCAGGAAATGTTCATTCAGAAACAATGATAATACTTAATGGAATAAGGCAACAGCTTTATTAGCTTGATGCAGGTCTTGCTTCCTGATTTAGCCAAGGTCTCACAGCAAAAAACAACATCTCCCTTACATCTCTGATCTTCTGACTAGAGAGCAAATACTTATCTTCAGTTTCAAATTCAGCATACACTTTGGCTCCAAATCTGGTACTTATTAAACTTTTCCAAGCTACAACCAATGTGCATGAACAACGACATTCTTGAACACTCACTAGTCGAAATGATGCCTGATATGTACAGTGTATATAAAAAAAACAGTACATTTAAAATAGTTAAGTTAAAGCTTACACAGTGAAATATTGTATAAATCCAGCATGATGAATTAAATGCAAAAGTGAAAAAGAACTAAATTGCACCAAAACCTGATCAGAATATTGCAACTGACAGTTGTGAAAAAGAAGTGTGGAAGAACTGTCAGAATGAAAGTATGGCTCTGCGTTTCTGAAGGAGCTCTAGTCAAAATCTACTTTCAAAATGCAGAGCTTCCTTCTTTCATCTGGAAAAAGTTGGGCTGGATTGCCAAGCATAAGAAAATCCAGACTTTTATTTTAAGAATAACTTGAGATTAATTGATTAATATAACTTGATTATCACTAAAGTAAAATGAATCTTATGATTCACCGGGGTAGCACACTGGAAATTAAACCCCGCTATTTCTGGAGTAGTCACAGACATTAAAGACTTCAAAATAAGTGCACAAAATTCCCAAATTTACCTGATTTTCTGATCCAATTTGAGTTAAAAAAACAGATTTCTGTACGAAAGGAATTACTACTTATTGCGAGTACTTAGGCTCTAGCGACAGGTAAACAGTTATGTCTGCATATAGCACTGCAAATTAAAACTCTAATTCCCTTATATATCCACCTTACTCACAGATGTATAGACTGGGGGAAGAAAGGATGAGTAGAGGGGAAATACTGTAAAACAGTTCACTAGTCTTTGTTCTAAAGTTCTATGGAGTTGGTTTTTGCTAATGTGAAAATTCCTTTCAAATGTTCCATTACTTTGCGAAGGGCTGCTTTACTTGTAACGTCTGATTAATCAATTATAAGTCGCAGCAACTGTTGAAGGAAAGATTACCAGATTTTCTTTCAGTTTAAAGTGAGATTTCACTCGAGACCAGAAAGAGAAATGCTGATGTAGGTTTGCTTGCTGAGCTGGAAGGTTCGTTTTCAGATGTTTTGTCACCATACTAGGTAACCTCTTCAGTGAGCCTCTGAATGAAGCACTGGTGGTCACGCCTGCTTTCTGTTTATATGTGAGTTTCCTAGGGTTGGTCATGTCATTTCCTATGGTGACATCATTTCCTATGGTGATGTCATGTCCTGTTCTTTTTCTGAGGGGGGGGTAGTAAATGGGATCCAAGTCGATGTAGCTACTCTCCCCTACATCAAAGACATCTTGGAAATGACTGGCAGACTACTCAGACCCCTTGGCATCGTAGTAGCCCACAAATTCACCAACACACTAAAACAGCAGCTAATGAACTTGAAAGACCCTATACAGACAACAAGCAAAACTAATGTTCATTTACAGAATCCTTGCAAGAACTGTAACAAACACTACATTGGATAAACAGGCAGAAAACTAGCCACCAGGATACATGAACATCAACTAGCCACAAAAAGACATGACCCACTCTCACTAGTATCCTTACATACCGATGAGGAAGGACACCACTTTGACTGGGACAACACATCCATGTTTTGACAAGCCAAACCCAGACACACATGAGAATTTCTAAAAGCAGGGTATTCCAACCGGAGCTCTGTCAACAAACACGTTGACTTGGATCCCATTTACCAACCCTTGAGAAAGAGAACGGGAAATGACATCATATGAAATGTCACCACAGGAAATGACATCATGACCCTAGAAATGTAAACATATAAATAGAAAGTGGGCTACACCACCAGTGCTTCATTCGGAGCCTCACTGAAGATGTTACCTAGTATGGTGATGCAACGTCTGAAAGTGAACCTTCCAGCTCACCAAACAAACCTACATCCAGAACCTCAACCTGAGCTACAAATCTTCTTGAAACTAAGCTCAAAGATTAACTGCTTTTAAGCCTGTCATAATCTTACACATATCACTCAAATCTCTGTTAACCTTCTTTCTTACTTGTAAAATTAATTCATAGGTTGTGGATGTAGCTGGCAATACCATCCCTGATTGCTCTTGAGAATGTGATAGTGACCTGTCTTTTTGAATAGCTGCATCCATTTGGCATATTACATCCATATTGCTGTTAGCGAGACAGTTCCAGGATTTTGATTCAAGAACACTGAAGGAACAATCGTGTATTTTTGTGTCAGAATAATGGGTGGCTTGGAGGGGAACTTTTACAATTGGTGGCCTTCCTATTTATCTGCTTCCCTTTCCATTGTTACGCCGTGGAGGTTGGACCCCTCTGCAAATTAAAACTAAAACCAGGGCAAGTAAAACCAGAAAAGCTAGCTTCGCCTCGTAATTTGCTAAAATTGTGAATGAGTGAAAGAGTACCTCTAATTTCCACTGTTTAAAGAAAAAATACTTTATTTTCCTAACTCGAACAGTGAACACTAAATAAAAACTATTAACAAACCCAAGATCCCTTTTCTCTTATGTAATTACTGTCTGACCCCAACTCGATAAAATTGCTGCTCCAATAACACAATTATTAAACATTACTTTGTCTCTGAAAGTCCATGTTGTCTGTTATGCTGTCTTCTCCCTGGGTCGTCATCTTTCTTTTTACTGCTTTTACTGGGAAAAGGTATCTTTGGTAGTGCCTTCTAAGATTTCTTTGAGAGCGAGATGTTCATTTCTTTGGATGGCGCTTACTGTCTGGTTCAATGGCAGTTGCACTGACCAATTTTTAACATGCCCTGGTTTTTATATACCCCAACATCATATCATCTCATTGGTCCGATGTAGTCAATACAATAAATTCAAACTCAATTGGGTTTTGGTATCCTGGGCAAGATTTAAATTAATTGATTGAATTGTCAAAACAGCAAGCAAAACTGAGGTTTCTATTCAACAGCCAATTGTTACATGTATTCATTTTGGAATAGCCCATTTCCCACCTGCTCTGTACACTGGCAACTGTTGTGGCACCTGCAATTCAGAAAAGCACTTTCTATCTTAAAGCGACTATTCAATCTTTCAACTTCGAAACACCATCTAGGTGGTAATGTCCATGGATTTGTAAGGGAATATGCAAGGACCTTCTTACTGCATTGTATCTAGTAGATAGTGCACACTGTTGCTACTGTTTTGCTGATCGAGGCAGTGAATAGGACGTGCTTATCAAGCCAACTGCTTTGCACTGTATGGTGTTCAAGCTTCTTGTGTATTGTTGGAGCAGCACTTGTGGGATGTGAAAGTTACTCACCACTCGTTTGTCAACCCAAACTTGGATGTCTTACTGCATTTAGACATAGTCTGCTTCACCATCTGAGAAGTTGAAAATAGCATTGAATATTGTGCAATCATTAGCAAACATCCTTATTTTTGATGCTATGACAGGTGAGAAGGTCATGGATGAAACAGCTGAAGACAGTTGGGTCTCGGACACTACCCTGAGAAGTTCTTGTAGTAATACCCTGGAGCTGAGATGACAGACCTCCACCAACCATAGCCTGAAACATTCCATGTACTAAATATGACTCCAACTAGTAGAAAATGTTCCGGTCCTGGCAACGTGCTTGTAATCCAACATTTTTCTGCCAATTTTTACTTTTACCAGTCAGCACAAGATTAGAGTTCTGAGCAATTGCATAGTTCCTGACTGAGTTGGTCTGTGTGAATTTAACAGGTTTTGAGGTATTTAGATCATCAGATCTCAAGGTGCTACAAATGTACTTTTAACAAAACAAATCAAGTTTATTACACACAAGGGAAAACTACAAATCATTTGAAATAGTCTTCTTGCAAATATCAGAAATAAAGCTTAAGCACGTTTACTCTCAACAATCTTAAAGCTTCGGAAGCCTCTCAGGGATAATCCTGTTTCCATTTTAAAATTCCTTGGTGAATTGTTGCAGCTGTACTTGGATTTTTGTTGGCAAACACTTACACTCACTCAATGTTATCATCTTTAGTTAATGATCTCTTCAAAGTTTAAAACATCATGACTGTAAGTTGAGTTGAAAACAGTGAATTGATACTCAGAATTACTGGAAAGATTAGATTAGATTAAGTACAGTATGGAAACAGGCCCTTCGGCCCAACAAGTCCACCCTCTGGAGACAAACTCCACCCTAATCTCTAACGTTTGAGTGAAGATGCAGTGTTTGGGATTCAGGCGATATGTTTAAATGTAAGAAGAGTGCAACCAAATTAGAAAGTTGTGCAAGACTAAAAGAAATCTCTTTCTTTGATATTGTGTTTCTTAGCATCAGACTACGGAGACTGCAGTGAAAGCTCTGCTGAAGAGAATGAAAGTACCATGAAGTCGACAGCCTCTTCTCCGAATGGTGCTTGGACAGAGCCTGCGGCTGGCAGCAGTAAAGCAGCAAGAAAGCATGCATCACCAAATCAAAAAACAGGTGAGCTTGATCGTTTACTTTTAAAAGAATTAATTATGTAATTTATTGGTTTAAATACACTTTGAAAAGTATCTCTGAAATTTTTACTGTCATTTTGACATTTCGCTTTTGAGTAATGGTTCAGCAATCCTAGCAATTTTAATTTGAAACAATCTGATTATATCATTTCTGTGTGCCATGGATTGCTATTTGGTGTGCTTTGCTTGTTATTGAAGTTTATTTATGTTTCAATTTTTGGAAGGGCGTGGGGGTGTAAGAGGTTATCATAGGTTGAATATTATGACCTTAGCTGGTGATAATATTGGACAAGTCAAGTTCCAAAATGTAAGCTGATTTGAGAGTCAAAGTTTTATTTTAGCAGTTTGTTTATTGTAATGATCAGTCACTGAACATACTCAGAAGATGTACCAAAACAAATCAGTCTACTCATAAGAGAAAAAGCAGAAACAATCTGAAACATTCTTACAAATATCAGAAATAAAGAATTAGCAATTTTTCCCTCAACAATCATATAGACTCATCAATGTCTTGTTGTCGTGTTTCCACTTCAAAGTTTATTGTTCGGTTGGCATGTTACTGTCTTATTTAATTAGCCCCTCTCTTGATGAAATCTTTAATTGCTAATGCAGCTCACTTAGTCATTAACATCTATTTCTTAAATTCATTCATTTAACAATCTTGTAGGATGTCTTAATGTCTGACACATTAAAACGTTCTGTTTCTGGAACTTTTCTCATACTAACTTCGAAGTTACTCACACCATCTTGTTCATCTTCCCTGCCTGTTTTTGAGACTTGAGTGTTGCTGAAAACGATTTTTGATTTGATCAGTGGGACATATTGCAAGAATACAAATTCAAAGGAAAAACTGACTTTGAGCTGAAGGGCCTCTTTCTGTACTATAAATCTCTGACTACTATACTTCATAGAGGAAAGTGCTGATTGTATGTTTGTCAAGTGGAGACTAATTAGTAGGGACATTATCATGGAGAATGCATGTAATAACACTGATTGACAGTTAACAAGTTTTGTTTCATTTTAAACCGGACAGGTTGACTCTAATCAGAGCATTGCTGTGAGAAATGAATTAGCAAATGACTATCAGCTATTTTATTGATTTGAAGCAGGTGGTGTACATACATGTTCTTTTGTGTCCAAATATGCATGCTGTAAGCCCATGGACTATCCTAAATTGATTTTCAGCATAAAACCTTGCACATACAGGATTATCCAGGGTATGTTGTCCAATTGCAGAATCGCATCTAATGTTGGGTACAGTGTTATGGATTTCGTAAGCACAGTCTTGTTGAGTACATAAAGTACCTTGGTTGTTGTGTACTAGGCTGATATTTCAGTGTTATATTGAGGGAGGCTACGTGCCAGAATTATTTTGATTAAAAAATGAATTGTCTTCAGTTTATAACTATCCCTCTTCTAATTGAATATTTTCAAAAGGTAAACCTAATTTTTATTTCCTGTTTCAAATTCAGAACCATGTGGTACTCAGGTGAATGGAGACAACAGGAAATTGGTCCGTCAGAATATGGCAGCTAAGAAACGCAAGATCTTGAGTGATTCTGAGGAAGAAGACTCCATTTCTGAGAGGGAGCAGGACATGTTAAGTGCTGTTAAGCGAAGAAAATATGCCTGTGTTTTGGAAGATGACTCACTGTCTGAGAACGAGCAGCAGCATGAGGATGGGGAAGCCCAAAAACACAGTTCTGGTAGCAGTACCAGTTCTGAGACTGAAAACAGCTCATGCTCCAGTTCTCAATCAAAATCTCAGTCAGACTCTGAATCCCAATCAGTTTCTGATTTGGACAGCGATTACAATGTGAACGCTAGGGCAAAAGTGAAATCCAAGATAAAAGTGAAAGCAAAGACACAGGTGAAGAGAGGGAGACCGAGAAAAATTCAAGGGAGAGGAAAAAACAAAGTAACTGCTTCCAAAAAAGTTACCAGTAGGTTAGAATATAAGAAGCAACAAAAAATCTTGGATACTGATGAAGATGGGGATGATGATGATGATGATGATGACTCTGATTATGTAAAACGAGATTGTGTTTGTAGACCATCTGCAATAAGGACCAGAAATCAAGGCAGAAGGACTGTAAGATATGATGATTATGATTCCGATACAGACAGCCTTTTATATAGTGAGATACCTAACCATGGAGTATCGAGGTCTGGACGGGTACGACGAATACCCATGAGAGTGAGAGACTGAAATGCAGCCATTTATTGGCATTGTACCACTGTGAATTTGTCTTCTCTAAAATTTCAGGGATTATATTTATATTTTTCTGGATTTATTTTCTGGGGAGTGGGGGCGCTGCTGGCTGTGCTTGGACACAAAATCATGATCAATATTGTAACCATTTAGGAACATGTGGTAACAGCACAAAAAAACTTCAATAGTACTTAAGGTAACTCTAGCAATGTCCTGGACCATGCTAGAAAAGTGTGTGAACTTAGTTTTTCTACTATTAAGCACTACAGCTAATGTTATTTATTTCTGCTTCCTTGCATGTATTTTAAGCCAACAAAACAGTGTATCTCTGTCTCACCAGTGAATGAAGCAGTTATTCACATTTACGCAATGGATAATGGCAGCAGGAAGAAACACAAGTTTACACCCACCTTCTTTTCATGATGTCTTTTATTTGTCTTCAACATAAATTCAATCAATGCATTTTGCTTAAAGCTTGTATATTTTATAACCAGATTAGTTTTTTTTGGAGGGCCAGGGTAGAAATGAAGGATATCTTAAGTTAAGATAAAAAGACCACATTTTCTTTACATGTAAGTACAATATTGCTAAAATGTCTATAACCTTCTTTGTCCTAGCCCTAACATTTAACAAATCGTCTAAATTTGTAATAAGTTGGATAATTCTGATCCCTTATATTTTCTGTCATGTCAGCATCTGATCTCACCTGTATCTGATCAATTTGGCCATTCCTGTGTTTCAGTAAAGGACAAGAATAATGTAATACTAACGGCTTAATGACCATAATTTCTTTCCTTCGCCCATTTATTTAAAAAGTGGAAAGGAAAGAAAAAAAATCAGATTTTGCGTAGTACTGACTGTAATTGTGCAGATTTTCTTGGAATAAAGTTAAGGAGTTATAACTTTGAATTTTTTTTGCAAGAAAAATACATCTAATTAACATGGGCTGGTTTAACATTAATTTTACCCCTGTTTTAAATTACTTTCCAATTTATACTTATAGATTAATCAGGTTTGGTGTTCTAAATTGGTTCTTGTAAATATTGCAACATCAATCAATTTTTTTTAACATTAACCGTCAAATTTAGCAGCATATGGAGTATTTTTAAAATAAAACAAATAACCTGTTGAAAACCATTTCAAATATTTTTACATATTTAAGAATCTGAGTGAATTAGCAAGTGTGGATTAATTTTAAAATGCTCTTCTGTTATGATAAATCATTTGTGGATATTCCAAAATAACACTAGGAAGTAAGTGTTTTTCAAACAATGGGTCATCAGTGTGCTAATGTAGAGTACATTATTTGTATTATCAATTTGTACTTTTAAACTGGAGTTAGAATTGTTTCAAGGTTTGTAAATTTTGTTCAGAAGTGCATTCTTCCCACCATCTATCTCAAAAGATGTGATTCACACTGAGTTGCAATTTCATCAATCGTTTAGTGCCTTGTCCAAGTATCCGTATGCTTGTCAAGGCAGTGAATATTCACAGGCATATCCAAAGAATAAGATTATTTGACCAAAGCCTGATGTTGACCATATGCGCATACCATTTCTAACAAAAATCAATGGATAACATAGGAACATTTCCATTGTTTTCTGGAGACATTGTGGTTAACTAAAGCCCCACTCCCCTAACTATTGGTCAGACTGGTATGAACTGACAGAAAATAGCAGAAATCAAACTTGAGGTTTTGGCCTCTTGGGTATCTAATGCCGTTGGAGGAGTTCCTGCACATAACTTTAAATTCCAAGCTTCTTGCCAATTTCCACGACAAAAGGTTATACGGAGAAAGACAGAATACCTTTTCTGTCTCTATTTACAGCAAATCAGTTATGTACAAAAAATTTTAGAAACTTCTGAGAAAGAAGTTTTTAAACTTCATTATCAATTGCAGTTTGCAAAATAAATACTACAAGGAAAGTAATTACAGGTAGTCCCCGGATTGTATGAGGGCCCCATTCTTGAGTACGTTTGTAAGTCAATGTATACACAAGTCAGAACACAGTACAATTTAAAACAACCATTCATAAGTATGAAGAAATGTTCACATCAGAACATTGAAATTAATACTAATGCAATCTGGTATGGTATCTCGTTCATAAGTGTGAGTATTTGTAAATCAGAGCCCCCCCCACCCCGACCAAATACATACTTTTCTTTGCAGTGACAACAGTGCAACATATCAAATAAATTTCCAAATTGCTAATAGGCATCGGGCCGGGTAAAACTTGTCTAGCTCTTTATAGAATAATTATCTGTAAGTTTATAGCGTGTCTCTCAAGTTATAAAGTTGGATATTAAAACTAGATCAGATGTCCATCCCCTGCTATATGTATTATGTTCTAGGAAATCTTGGTATAAGTGCTTCTATTTACTATTTTCAGATTTATACAAAAGTCCTGAATTGTATTTAGTTTTGTCACTTCAGAAATCTGCAGTTTGCCATATTACTTCATTTATTCCATTTTGGCCTTTGCAAACATCTGCATGTAATAGTATAATTAAACACCTTAACCTTATGTATTTAACTTTTAAAAGACACAGCAAATCCTATTAAAACTTGAATCTACAAAGTTGCGAACATTTTTGGCACAGCAAGACCATTGGCGACCATTCTTTAAAGATGTGATCCTGTTATACTGGGGCAGTTTATTGACATAATTTCACATTTTACCACCTACATTTTTGGATGGGGGTGCAGGTATGAGTTAGAGACTGAACAAGTGACCTTAGTTTTTTTTTTAATGCTGTTCAGTCTTTTAAAAATTGAACTTCAAGCAAGTCATAGCGAATCTTTACATTTGTCTTGTGCAGAATGTTTTATGGTTACCGCATGATCACCCAGGAGAGGAGACAGTTGAAATATTTGTAAACTTACCTGAGTGAGAGAGTTTGATTTTTTGACGTTCAACATCTACAGCATTGTTCAGTCTGAACATTTTAAAGATCTGTAACAGTAAGTGACCTTTTAGCTCATCCACAGTGTGGAATTGCATTTATGAAAAGAAATTGGTGCCTTCAGTGTTGTCTGTGCCTACAATGATGCTAGATCTTATTTGTAATCTTTGATGTGGTTGTCCTCAGGAACACATGAAAATCAGAAGTTTTACCCTCGCGACCACTCCCTCAGCCCATCTGCCCCCAAGCAACCATCTTGAGTATTGCAGAACATTTGGTCATGGGTTAGACTTTTACATACACCTCACTAAAACTACTCAATTTTGGTGTGGACATTAGGTGTACAAAGTCTAAGGGGTAGTTTTCCTCTAAATGCCTAGATAGGAAACTCTCAGGATTGGATAAAACTCGAATTTTCAGCTTGAGATAAAATTAATCATAATTACTAGTGAACAAAATTGATATGATCGAAAAATTGACATTGCACCCAATTCCATCAGTGCTCAGGTAGGCAAGTTATGTTAAAAATTGGCACTATAATTTCTGATTTTTATTTCTTTGCATTAGCTGAGATTCTAAATATGTGAATTGTCTTCCATTTAGAATTTTATTATGGTTTAAACATCCAATAAAAGTGAATATTGTTTAGATATATGAAAAATGGTGCTAATTCTGCAACAGTTGGTGAACTTAAATACCAGTTTATAGAGTAACTGCAAAAATATGATTCTGAACAAAACTCACAGAATAGATTTTTGAGTACTTATAACAGCAATAAACTTAGTGGAGATGCAGGGGGTTCTCTGCCTTGTTCCAACTATGTTCCAATGAATGTACAGATGGCAGTTTCAAAAATGGCAAAGTTTCTGAATTAGTCTTTACGCGCATCAATTATTAACCTATGCTCGTTGCATATATCTACTTTGTAGATCTACCTTGGATCACAAAGCATATAGTTTACTTTTGATTTAATTTATTACCAAGATTTTGTTTTATCTTCATTTCCAGTAATTATCTGAGAAGCACAACACGTATGCTGTTCTTGTGTGGCTCATAGGTATGAAAGTATCATAGGAGTAGGTTACTTGTCAATACTCAGAAATAGTATGCCATGCTCTACAGGGAAAACTATATCCTTAAAATTGACCACTTGTGAAGGTGATTCACAATGAAATTCATGAGAATTAACTCCTAGTTAAGGATGTTGCTAGTACCACGAACAAATTTGCTGAATGTTTGACATCATTATTTGTGACTAACATTTGCCTTCCAAAACTTCCCATTCCTATCATTCCATAATTCAAAGAGCAAACTTGGGTATTGTGACTGAGCTATCCTTTTTAATTTTGTATAACATGTAAAACTGGTCTTTAAACACATGAATTTAGTTTAACATTACCAGTTTAAAGTTTGTAAAGGCAAGGTTTTACTATCTTAGGTAATCAATCTTGTTTGAAAAGTGTCATAATATGAAATATCAATGCATCCCCAAAGATGAAAAATACAGTTTGTCAAAACATTTTAAGTTAACATATGTAGCAAAATTGTGATGACATCCAAGGATTAAGGTGATAACTTGTTCAAGCGACAGTTTCACAGCTTCTGGGCATCTTCCTTAATTTTGAGTATCAGCAAGGCTTTTTGGCTGGGTTGAACAGAGCCAAGAGTGATCCTGAAAATTTACTTTGTAATACTATTCACTACAATGATCTATAGTTCACACGTATACTTGGGCAGTTAGTGTCAGAAGGTTGGCCAGTGGGAGGCACTGGCACAGTCTACTTGGTGAAAAGATGGTATGCCAGATCACAAACGAGCGCTGACCTTTTTTGCCATTGCCCAGGGATGCTGTGACCATTTGTATAATAGCCTTCTATTATCATCAGTTAACAACGCAAGCATTGAACTTTTAATTTGTAATAGAAGCATTTGCACAAGTTGATCCCATTCTGTTGTACAGTCAAAATTATTCATTAATGATTCAAAACAAATGTTGCACAATCACATGCTGCCTTGTCACTGTGTAATAAGTTCACGATAACTTGTATATGACAAAATTAGATCTTTCTGGCTGAGTTATCAGCATTCTTGACTTTTTTGTGAACATAATATTAAAAATGCACTCACCCAAAAATACATTTAAATTACTGTAACAAGTGTTTGCTGTTGTCAGCCAATGAAATAATAGTTGCAGCAACTTAATTTTCTGAATGTGTCACTTGACATTTTTAAAAATCTCTCAGCATGATGGACTAAAGGGTAGAAAAGTAGCCAATAAGAGATTTTCTCCTATAGTTTGCATTGTATTTTATTTGGACAACTCATCTCTTTTATAAAGGGGTTTATTTTCAGGCAAGATTGGTTTTCCAAAGAGTGCCACCCAAAGCATGATTTTTTTATTTATGTCGTAAACCTATTGTGCATTTGCAGCGTTTGTTTTCCTTTTTTATGTTTAGAAATTCATTCAGATTATCTTACATTGGCACAGGAGTGTTAAGACCACTTAATTTGACTGCAAAGCATTGAGTTATAAATGACTTACCTTAAAGATTTGAGGAATTCTTTTCAAATTAAAGTTAATTTTTCAATATTTAATATCCATCTAAATTGTTACACCGTCAATAGTTCACGTCGAATTTCTTGAAAATAACAAAAAAAATCAGTCGAGTAAAATTTTACATACTTGACATTGTAAAACATTTTATACTGGTTAGCCTGATCAGCAACTTTGTAACACTTCAGAAATAATGTTAGTCACTACGCATTTGAGTTTCCAATTTAGAGTATAATAGAGAAAAGAAAATTTGAAACACTTTATGAAGAATTAAGTACTATATACTTAAAAATGATTTTTGACTTAATACAGGCTGACAGTTATATTGGTTTTGGGATTACTGCCAAACTTCAAGTTGCAGACACTTGCAGAGGGTTTCCAGTCCACATGAGAGATACAGCAGCAATGTTGTAAAAATGTGATTATGCCATTAAGAAGTTTTACTTGGGGAGGAGAACATTCCCATAATTTCGGAAGTATGATTCTCATTGCCAAATTAGAGTGTCTGCTTCCTAATTTGCCTATAACTTATTTCAGTGGGCAATGTTGAACCTCTAAGTAAGACGCTTAGTGGTTGATTTTGCAGAGAAAAGAAAAGCAGTAGAGCATTAACCATGCCTAAAGGAAAACACCCTACCATTATACTGCAATGAAACAACAGAAATAACTGCAGGTATATATATACCAGTCCAAGGATCAGACCATAACTTATTTGTGACTGAAGGCATAAATGGCATGTTTGTGGGGTGGGGAAGGTGTAAGAAATAAATGGGTTGAAATTGTACAAATAAAATTGTGAAGTTTAGAATAATCTTACAGTCCCCCACTTAAAAATTAAGAATGTTTATTCCTTTTCCTGGGACATTGCTTTTGCCAAATTGTTTCTATTTTGAGCTCAGGACCATTTATATATACAAACTGAAGAATCAAATTATTCAGGGAGAGTTGTTTGCCAAAATGGCAGACTTCAGTTTTCTTTGATATGCAAGGAAAAACATTGGCAGTTTATTTTGTCATTTTTCTGGCAGTTTATTGTAAAATGTACATATGTAAAAGTTCAGAAAACTTGCAATTTTTGCATTAGCTGCATAGCATATTGTACAAATTAATGTATGTGGTTGTGATGATGCTATTTTCCAGGTTTGTGAAAAACGAATTCTGTGTAAAATTACAAATTTCCTTCTTTAAAAATAAAAGGCATTCTGAAAGTTCTGTTGTATTCTGACCTCAAATATCCTGTGACCATTCTGTGTACTGTTGTATTTAACATTTGAATCAGGAATGGTGTCTAAACAGATGGAGAAATTGGTGAACGGAGGAAATGTTTGGAGTAGTAAATATATACAAGACAGCATCATACTCATTTTGAACCCTTTGGCTAACAGGAAATGCTCATGGTCTTCAGGGACTACAAAAGAGGACTGTTGAAATGCCAAGCAGCAATGGTGTGGTTTGTTGCGAGGTCAGTCATCTCTGCTCCAGCTCGTCTTTTTAGGAATTCCTTGGGAGTGTTGTATGGTCAGTTATCTTCAGCTGCTTCATCAATGACCTTCCCTCCATCATAAGGTCAGGAATGAGAATCAGATATGTTGATTACTCAATGTTCAGTGCCATTCGTGACTCCCCTTATACTGAAGGAGACCATTTTCAAATGGAACAGGAATTAGATAACCAGGCTTGATTTGATGACTCAAGAAACATTTGTGCTACACAAATACTGGGAATTACTATTTCCAATAAGATATACCATATCTTGACATTCAATGGTGTTACCATTGCTATATTCACCACTTTCAACGTTTGGGGGCTTACCATTAACCAGACACTCAACTGAACTTGACATGTAAATACAACTGATGCAAGAGCAGGTCAAAAGCTAGGAATACTGCAGAGTAAATCACCACCTGACTTACCAAAGTCTGTCAACCATCAAAAAGGCACAACTTGGGAGTGTAATGGAATATTCCCCACTTCCTTGGATGGATGCAGCTCCAACAACACTCGAGGCATTTGATGCCATCCAGGACAAAGCAGCCTGCTCCATTGGCACCACGTCCACAATCATCCACTCCCTCTACCATAAGACTTTCAGTAGCAGCAGTGTGTAATATCTACAAGATGCACCAAAGATCCTCAGAGAGCCCTTCCAATCCCACAATCATTTCCATCTAGAAGGCCAGAGGCACAAATATAGTGAGCGTCACCACCTACAAATTCTCCTCCAACCACTCAACAGTCTGACTTGGGAAATATATTGCTGTTCTTTCACTGTTGCCAGGTCAAAATTCTGGAATTCACTCACTAAAGCTCTACCTGCAGCAGTTCAAGAAGTCAACTCATCACCAACTTCTCTGGCAACTAGAAATGGGCAATAAACTGATGTAAATTTGCTCGCTGAGCTGGAATGTTCGTTTTCAGATCTTTTGTCACCATACTTGGTTAACACCATGAGTAAGCCTCTGGATGAAGCACTGGTGGCATGGCCCACTTTTTATTTGTGTTTCGGTTTCCTTGGGTTGATGACATCATTTCCCGTTCTCTTTCTCAGGTGTGCTAAATGGTATCCAAGTCAATGTGTTTGTTGATAGAGTTCCGGTTGGAATGCCATGCTTCTAGGAATTCTCATGCGTGTCTCAGTTTGGTTTGTCCTAGGATGGATGTGTTGTCACAGTCAAAGTGGTGTCCTTCCTCATCGGTATGTAAGGATACTAGTGAGAGTGGGTCATGTCTTTTTGTGGCTGGATGATGTTCATGTATCCTGGTGGCTAGTCTTCTGCCTGTTTGTCCAATGTAGTGTTTGTTACAGTTCTTACAAGGTATTTTGTAAATGACATTAGTTTTGCTTGTTGTCTGTATAGGGTCTTTCAAGTTCATTAGCTGCTGTTTTAGTGTCTTGGTCAGTTTGTGGGCTACCATGATGCCAAGAGGTCTGAGTAGTCTGCCAGTCATTTCAAGATGTCTTTGATGTATGGGAGAGTGGCTAGAGTTTCTGGCCGTGTTTTGTCTGCTTGTTTGGGTTTGTTGCTGAGAAATCGGTGGACTGTGTTCATTGGGTACCGGTTCTTTTTGAATACATTGTATAGGTGATTTTTCTCTGCTCTGCATCGTTCCTCTGTGCTGCAGTGTGTGGTGGCTCATTGAAACAATGTTCTAATGCAGCTTCATTTGTGGGTGACGGCTTCTGTAGTTCAGTTTTTAATCGGTATGTGGTGTTTTCCTGTAGACACTGGTTTGAAGTTCCCCATTGGCTGTTCTCTCTACTACAACATCTAGGAATGGCAGTTTGTTGTTGTTTTGCTCCTCTTGAGTGAATTTTATGCCAGTAAGGGTGTTATCGATGGTCTTGAAGGTGTCCTCTAATTTGTTTTATTTAGTGATGACAAAGGTGTCATCCATGTGGCAGACCCAAAGTTTAGGTTGGATGGTTGGCAGAGCTGTTTGTTCGAGTCTCTGCATTACTGCCTCTGCAAAGAACCTTGATATCGGAGATCCCATGGTTTGTCTGTACGTTTTGTTGTTGAAGGTGAAGTGAGTGGTAAGGCATAGGTCCACTAGCTTGACGACATTGCCCTTGCTGATGAAGTTGGTGGTGTTTGGTGTATGTGTCTTTGGTTCTTCTAATAGTATAGTCAGTGTTCCCTTGGCCAGATTGATGTTGGATGTGAACAGGGCTGTTTCATCAAAGGAGACCATTATTTCATCCTCTTCTGTCTTGATGTCTTCAAGAATTCTTGGGTTGAGTGGATGGAGTGGCGTGAGTCTTCTGCTAAGTGTTTGGTGTAGCTCCTTGGCTATTCTGTATGATGGTGTTCCAGGTAACACGACTATTGGTCTGAGGGGGGCTGCCGGTTTATGAATTTTGGGTAATCTGTAGAAGCGTGGTGTATTGGATCCCTCTGGTTTCATTTTTTTGGAAGTCGGTCTTATTTATTTCTCCAGATTTCTGAAGTGTTTTGAGTAGAGCTGTGATTCTGTTCTCTAGTTGTGGGGTCGGAATTATTGCCACTTATTGATCAGTGTTGGTATCTGCAAGTAATGGGTTCGCTTTCTTAATGTAGTTTCTTTGATTGAACATCACTGTCAAGCGTCCTTTGTCTGCAGGTAGGATAACAATGTTTTTTTTAGTGCTTTCTTGTGTATTGAGTGTGTTTTGTTTCTTTTTTCCTGTTTAATGGTTGATGGTTTGCTGGGTTTCTTCTGTGAGTTGGTTGTCTTTCAGTGTTGTGTCTAAAATGCTAAGAAATCTTTCTTGTCCACATCCTGTAAGTTGTAATTTAGCCCTCTTACTAAGACGTCTTTCTCAGTGTCTGTTAAGGGTCGGTCAGATAAGTTTTTTTTATCCATGCTTCTGTGTTGTTATTTTGTGTAAGTTTGTCTAGTTCTTTTATTTTCAGTGTTGTTGCTGTCTAATGTCTATGGCTTGTTGTACTGTGTCTGTCCATTCATGATCTGTTGCATTAGTGAGTAAAGATTTTTGGCATGAAATTTCCCAGTTGTATTTACAAAATCTGTTGTGGACATCATTAATCATTTCTCTAAGCATTCTGCAGCCATTTACAAAATACCTTGGAAGAACTGTAACAAACACTACATTGGACAAATAAGCAGAAAACTAGTCACCAGGATACATGACGCACTCTCACTAGTATCCTTGCATACAAATGAGGAAGGACATCACTTTGATAAAGATTAAGCCTTTGCTCGAAAGAATATTCGAAAGAATTTTAGCTATAATAGCAATCTTTTAACTGGGGAAATGGTTTGCTGATTTGACACTTGTCATGTATATGGAAGTATACATGAAGGAATTGTGTGTGATTTGTATTATTTGACAAATCATACTCTGCACAAGGGGACCATCTGGCCACTCATGTCTTTGTTATATTTTTGAAAGTGCTATCCAAAATGGCCCACAGATCTTTCATTTTCAGGTGCTTATTCTATTTGTTTTTAAAAGCAACTCTTCTGCTCTTTCCAAGCAATCCACTCCTGTTCTTCATAACCTGATGTTTAGAAGAAAACCTTCTCTTCACACCTTGGCTCCTTTTTGATTATTCTTTATTTTTAGATTAGAATCCATACAGTGTGGAGGAAGCCATTTGGCCCAACAAGTTCACACTGACCCTCCAAAGAGTAACCCACAGACTCATCCCCAACATGTGGGCGGCACGGTGGCACAGTGGTTAGCACTGCTGCCTCGCAGCGCCAGAGACCCGGTTGTTGGGCCGAAGGGCCTGTTTCCACACTGTAATCTAATCTAATCTAATCTAAACATTTACCCCTGACTGATGCACCTAACACTATGGGCAATTTTGCATGGCCAATTCACCTGACCTGCACATCTTTGGGTTGTGGGAGGAAACCGGAGCACCCAGAGGAAACCATATGCAGATGTGGGGAGAATGTGCAAACTCCACACAGTCACCCAAGGGTGGAATTGAACACAGGTCCCTGATGCTGAGAGGCAGCAGTGTTAACCACTGAGTCACCATGCTGCCCCATGGATGTTGCAGTAGGTTCACTTCACTGTGCTGCAAGGGTGGGAAATCCAGTATTTTGATCCAACAACAATGAAAGGCAGTAGAGGTCCATGTCAGGAATTGAACATGACTCAAAGTGAAACTGAGATACTGGATTCTCAAGGATCTAATGTCCTTGTCCTTCAATGCCAAGAGATTACAGGTTGGGACTGTGCCTTTTAGGTTGGGAAAGATCTGATGACAATAAGGTTGCCTTCCCAGCAACACCCACATCTCTCGAACAGAAGGTGATCACTCAGTCAAGGAAAATGAAGGATGGACAACAAATGCTGGCTGAAAAGGAGGAGACTGGAAGAACAAGCAAGCCAGGCAGCATCAGGAGGTGGAGAAGTTGAGGTTTTGGTGTAACTCTTCTTGGGGACCAGGAGTGGGTGTCAGGGGAGCTGCAGATAAAGGGGTGATGGGGGCAGGGTGGTGAAATGGGGATAGGTGAAGATGGAGAGGGTATGACCTGGTTGGTCAATGGGAGGAATTAATCCAGTAGCGGGAAGGGAAGGAGAGGAGTTGGGAAGGGAGTCAGGGGATGGAAGGAAGGTTATTTGAAATTGGAGAACTAATGTTGAGTCCTCTGGGCTGTAGGCTGCCCAGACAGAAGATGAAGTAGTATTCCTTCAATTTGCGGTTTGGTTCGTTGTGGCAATGGAGGAGGCAGAGGGTGGTCATGTCGGAAAGGGTGTGGGTAGGGGAATTAAAATGGGCAGTGACTGGGAGGTCCAGTCAGCCCCTGCAGGCCCAGCTAACATGTTCGTTGAACCATTCCCTAAAGTTTAGTTTGGTCTCCCCGATTGTAAAGACGAGCAAAGCAGGAGCTCCTGATGCAGTAAACTGTTGGAAGAGAGTTGAAGAGTATGGTGCGAGAAAAGCACAGCTGGTCAGGCAGCATTTAATGAGTAGGGGAATTGATGTTTCGGGCATAAGCCCTTCATCAGGAATGACGCTTGTGGTCCAAGGGGGCTGAGAGAGAAATGGGAGTGGGTGGGACTGATGGGAAGGTAGCTGAGAATATGATAGATAGATGAAGTTGGGGTGAAGTTAATAGGTCGGAGAGGATAGTGGAATGGATGAACAACTGTCTCTTTATCTCAGTCCAAACTGACCTGTAGCAAGAGGTCATGACCTCTGGATATGTCTCTCTCAGTCAGAGGAAATATCATCCCTGCATCTAGTCTGTCCAGCCTGTCAGATTTTTATACATTTCAATGAGATTTCTTCTCCATCTCCTAAACACCAATTAATACAGGACCAGTCAACCTAATCTCCTCTCATAGGACAACCTGCCATTCCAGAAATCAGTCTGGTGAACCTTGCTGCACTCACTCTGTGGTGAATATAACTTATCTTAGCTAATGAGACAAAAACAGCAAACTAGGCTTAGTTTTAGCAAGAGCTGAAAATGTGTTGCTGGAAAAGCGCAGCAGGTCAGGCAGCATCCAAAGAACAGGAGAATTGACATTTCAGGCATAAGCCCTTCTTCAGGAATGAGGAAAGTGTGTCCAGCAGGCTAAGATAAAAGGTAGGGAGGAGGGACTTGGGGGAGGGGCGTTGGGAATGCGATAGGTGGAAGGAGGTCAAGGTGAGGGTGATAGGCCGGAGTGGGGTGGGGGCGGAGAGGTCAGGAAGAAGATTGCAGGTTAGGAAAGCGGTGCTGAGTTCGAGGGATTTGACTGAGTCCCGAATGTAGGTGGGGAGTTCTTGGACTAAGGGGGACAGGACAGTGTCGAGGTAAGCAGAGATGGGTTCGGTGGGGCAGGAGCAGGCTGAGACAATGGGTCGGCCGGGGCAGTCAGGTTTGTGGATTTTGGGCAGGAGGTAGAAACGGGCGGTGCGGGGTTGTGGGACTATGAGGTTGGAGGCGGTGGATGGGAGATCCCCTGAGGTGATGAGGTAATGGATGGTCTGGGAGATGATGGTTTGGTGGTGGGAGGTGGGGTCATGGTCAAGGGGGCAGTAGGAGGAGGTGTCCGCGAGCTGGCGTTTAGCCTCAGCGGTGTAAAAGTCGGTGCGCCAAACTACTACCGTGCCTCCCTTGTCTGCAGGTTTGATAGTGAAGTTGGGATTGGAACGGAGGGAGTGGAGGGCTGCACGTTCCGAGGGTGAGAGGTTGGAGTGGGTGAGAGGGGTGGAGAAGTTGAGGCGGTTAATGTCGCATTGGCAGTTGGCTATGAAGAGATCGAGGGCCTATAGAGCTGCAGTAAGTCTTCATTGCTGTTGTACTCGACCTCTCTTGTAATAAAGTGGAGGTGCCAGTGTTGGACTGGAGTGGACAAAGTTAAAACTCTCACAACACCAGGTTATAATTATTTGGAAGCACTAGCTTTCGGAGCATTGCTACTTCATTAGGTAGCTGTGAAGCAGGATCAGGGAACACAGAATTTATAGCACAAGATTAGAGTCATGCAACTGAAACGATATAATGAACAAACCTAGATTGCTGTTAAGTCTTTCACCTTTTAGAATGGGTTGCAGGTTTAGGTTCATTCTATGTAAATCCCAGAGCTGCTTTTAACTCACATTCTCGAGATAACTTAAAGTTTTATTTTAAAAGCGAGATAGAGTCTGTCTGTATCCGAATATTAAATCAGAAATTGTTCTCTTTCCGAAGTAGGAATTCATAAAATGTTATATGGATTGACTGCCTGCAGATTGTGCTTTTTGAGCAAAAATAGAATATATCAACAAATACAAATCTGCAATGCAAATTCACCCCATAGACTGATATGTGTATCTGTGTGCATGTGTGTAAGTGAGTCATAGAGATGAGCAACACAGAAACAGACCCTGAGGTGCAACTCGTCCATTCTGATGAGATATCCTAACCTACCTCAGAGAGTATTCCAGGTCGATGTGCTTATTGATTGAATCTGTGGATGAGTCCCATGCCTCTAGGAACTCCCTGGCTGTTCTCTGTTTGGCTTGTCCTATAATACATCCACAGATTCAATCAATAAGCACATCGACCTGGACCCAGTATACCGACCACTGCAACGGCCAGCTGAAACTGACAACCGGAAGCGGCAGATTCAAACCACTACAAATGCCGGAGGAAAGATCACCGAAGCGCTTCACAGGAGGCTCCCAAGCACTGAGGATGTCACCTAGACCGGGGACGAAACGTCTGCAACACAAACTCCCAGCTTGGCGAACAGAACCACAACAATGAGCACCCGAGCTACAAATCTTCTCCCAAACTTTGAACCTTTAAAGCATTGCCTGAGTTGAGATGTCACCTTTTTAAAATAAAACCTTCATTTATCACGAGGATATGACTTAAAAGAAGTTCTGGGGTTTACATATTAATGAACCAAAACCTGCAACCCATTCTAAAAGATGAAAGGCTTAATAGCAATCTAGGTTTGTTCAATATATTGTTTCATTTGTATGACACTAATCTTTTGCTATAAATTCTGTCTTATGGTCCTGCTCCACAACTACCTGAAGGAGCAGTACTCTGAAAGCTAGTGCTTCCAAATAAACCTGTTGGACTATAACCTAGTGTTGTGAGATTTTTAATCTTGTCATGAAGGTGAACATGCCATTTGACATCTGAACTGCTTGCTATACCTATATTATTCCTTTTAATGATCATTGTGCAAAGACACAGAGGTGCCTTGTACATGAACATTTCTCAACCTATCACTATTTAAATAATACTGTCATTCTATTGTCCTACTATCCAGGACAACTTGACATTTAGCTATGTTATATTGCATCTGCCAAGCATTTGTCTAGTCACTCAACTTGGTTATATTCTCTTCATCCCACCAAATTTTACATCCTCCCCCCTCACATTCCATCCTGGTTTTGCGTTATCAGCAAACTTGCAAATATTACACTTGATTCCCTCACTCAAATTGGTGATATATATATAGTGAATAGCATTGGTTCCAGCCCTGATAACTATAGTTCCCCCATTTAGTATCTTATAATCCCGACAGTGTGGAAGCAGACTATTTGGCCCATTGAGTCCATACTGACCCTTCTGCTCCTAGTTTCTACATTTCTATAAAAGTGCGTTGTAAGACCTCCATAAGTATGTAAAAAGAAAAAGATTAGTGAAAGCAAACATAAATCCATGTGCTCTGGGAGAAAGGTATCCACCAATGAACAGATCCTTTAAAAATTAATCTTATAAATCTGCCCCCCTCATCCAACTGAGCGGGCAGATTCACAAAAAGAGGAGCCAGTTCATTCCTCATCACCCAGAAACCTAATAATGTGAGGAACTTGTAAACTATTACATGGATTGACTGCCTGCATTGACTGGCTGCAGATTGTGCATTTTTGAGCAAAATAGAATGTATCTACAAATATAAATCTGTAAATACAAATTTATCTCATAGACTTCTATCTGTGTGTGCGTGCATAGTACAGAGAGAGAATGAGTGTGTGCCTGTGAGTGCACGTGTGAGAGTGAGTGTTTGCATGTGCGCGAGCTTGGTAGTTTGTGTGTGGGTGTGGGAGATGTATGTGTGTGTGTGTGTGTGTCACCTGTAGTGTGACATGAACCAAGGTCCCGGTTGAGGCTATGCTCATGGATATTAAATTTAGCTATCAGACTCTGCTCAGCCACTTTGTGTTGTTGCATATCCTGAAATCTGCCTTGGAGGATGGTCACCTGAAGATCCGAGGGTGAATGTCCCTGACTGCCTGAGAGCCGAAAAACCGTTTTTCGCAGCCTGCAACACGTTATCGATGAGGATGAGCATCTCGCCAAGACCTTCCCCATGTGTCACTTCTCATCTTTAAACAACCGCCAAACCTTAAACGGATCACTATTCGCAGCAAACTGTTCAGCCTTCAGGACAACATCGACCGCAACACCGTACAACTCTGTCATAGTAACCACTGCAAGACGTGTCAGAGTGTCGACACAGAGACCACCATTACACGTGGGAACACCACCCACCATGTACATGGCAGGTACTGATGTGACTCTGCCAACGTGGTCTATCTCATACTCTGCAGGCAACGTTGCCCCGGGGCATGGTACATTTGCGAGACCAAGCAGACGCTACGACAATGGATGAATAGACATCGCTCAACAATCACCAGGCAGGGATGTTCCCTTCCAGCCTGAGAACACGTCAGGGGTCAGAAATATTTGGTCTTGTATCTTTGGATGATCATCCTCCAAGGCGGATTTTGGGATAGGCAACAACGCAAAGTGACTGAGCAGAGGCTGATAGCCAGGTTTGGTACCCATGAGGATGGCTTCAACCGGAACATTGGGTTATGTCACACTGCAGGTGACCCCACTGCACTGTACACTCTTTCGCGCACGCACACACACATACTCTTAGAAATTCACACACTCATGCAGACCCTCTTTCATAAACACAAGCAGTACCCCCCACACTAACTCTCACAGGCCTATACTCCATTACACTCACACACACACTTTACCAAGCTTGCACACATGCAAACACACACTCAAACGCATACACTTTCTCTTTCATGGACACACAAAGTTTGGGGTGAATTTATATTTACAGAATTATATTTTTAGATACATTTTATTTTGCTCAAAAAGCACACAATTTGCAGGCAGTCAATGCAGTCAGTCAATCCACGTAATATTTTGTAAATTCCACTTTGGAAATACAACCACTCTAACTCAAGATTTGGATACAGACAGACTCTCATTTCATACATTTAATGCATTGTCTGAGCTGAGATGTTGCTGTTTTCTATAAAACCTTAAGTTATCTTGAGAATGTGGCTTAAAAGAGGTTCTGGGATTTACATATTAATGAACTGAAACCCGCAACCCATTCTTAAAGATCAAAGACCTAACAGCAATTTTGGTTTCTTCAATATATTGTTTCAGTTGTATGTCACTGTAATCTTTTGCTGTAAATTCTGTGTCTTATGGTCCTGCTCCCCAACTACCTGATGAAGGAGCAGTGCTCTGAAAGCTAGTGCTTCCAAATACATCTGTTGGACGATAACCTGGTGTTGTGTGATTTTTAACTTAGTCCACTCCAGTCCAACACGAGCTCCTCCACATCATGTTAGTGCAGCACGGGCAGGTCCGCCCTCTGGTGGTAGGTGTAAGCCACGGTGAGTGGGTCAGTGCAGCCCGGGTGGACAGACGCTCCCTCCGACGGTGAGATTGGTCAGTGCAGCACAGGTGGACAGGAGCTCC
>NC_057721.1:61085922-61120152 GCF_004010195.1 Chiloscyllium plagiosum | reverse complement strand
ATTAGGAGCTTACATCTCACAGAGGAACCTTCAGGCCAATCCTTATCCAGCAATCTGCTGTCAGAACACTGCTTACATTTTGTAAGCTGTGACAAATTCCACCAATGTACCTGAGACAGTCAGTAACATTGTAAAACAGTCATCAGCATTCTAAATAAATGTCCTTCCATTGATTCCGTCTATACATTCTGCTGCCATGGAAAACAGCCAACAAATTCAAAGATAATACAGAGTGGAGAGTATTTTATCCGGATAATTGAATGCTGGATAACACAGATTAGCCAAGCATCGTTACATTGCGATCTTGTTCGGATAATCTGAAATTCAGACAATTGAATGCCAGGTAATCGAGGTTCCTCTGTACTTTCTTCCACCCACTTCCATCAGGCAGAAGATATAAAAGTTTGAAAATACGCGGCAACAGATTTAAGAATATCTTCTTCCCTGCTGTTATCAGAATTATGATTGGATCTCTCATATATTAGAGTTGATCTTTTCCTGCATCTTCTCTGTAGCTTCATCAATATTCTGCATTCTGTTCCATTACCCTGATGTACTTATGTAAGATATGATTGGTTTGATTAGCACGCAATACAATACTTTTCGTGTGACAATAATCAGGGTTTATATCAATATACAAGACCACCATTTGTGGTCTCATCAACCTGTGCCATTTTTCAACGGATGATGGAGAACATTTTACAAGGTCTACCCCAAGTTGCCATTTTCCTGGATTACATATTAATAACAGGGATGAGCAATAAAGAGCACTTAGAGCACTTGAACATAGTCCTTAGATTTTCTCCCAGGCAGGCTTACACCTAAGAGGGAAACATATGTGTTCCAGGCACCCCAAGCAACATATCGGGACTACAGACTCAAAAGGACCAGATCACACTCTTAGAAGATAAAGTGAGGGCGATCAAAGGTGCGTGGCTTCCAAATCTGTACTGGAGCTTAGGTGTTCCCTTGGATTGGTGAATTATTACAGAAAGTTCATACATAACCTGGCCTCCATCTTGGCATCTTTAAATCTGCTATTGAAAAAGTTGCAGTCTTGTAGCCAAGACGTAGCCTTTAGGGAAATGAAGAAGCAACTATTATCATTTAAAGTGTTGGCACAATACAATCCCAAGTGAGATCTGGTGCTGACATGTGATACCTCCCTGTACAGTATCAGGATGGTGTTGGCATACAGATGGCCCAATGGAGAGGAACGCCCAACATATGCTTCTCGGACTTTGACTGATGCAGAGTGCAAATACGCCCAGATAGAAAAGGAAGGTTTAGCAGTCATCTTTGCTGTGAGAAAGTTCCACCAATGCCTTTATGAATGTAAATTTGTAATAGTAATGGACCACAAGTCCCTGCTATGGCTACTCATAGAGGACAAGGCCATGCCACCCAAAGTCTCAGGTCGAATTCAGTGGTGGGCTCTCATTTTAAGTGCATAAAATTATGAGTTAGAATACCATCAGGGCTGCCTTCAGCCACCACCCACTGGCAGATACCACTAGTGCTGCCACTGGAAGTGTCCGTTCTGGTTTTAAACTTCCTGGACACCCTTCTGGTCACTGCTGGCAATATCAGCCTGTGGACACAAGATGATCTGAACCTGGCAAAACTAAAAAATGGCTGGTAGTGATTGGGAAGCAAAAAGGCCATCACCCATTGAGACCAGGTCATTATAGAGGATGGCATTTTGGGGTGCAAGACTGATTGTCCTGAACAAAAGTCACCACCCGTTATTGGTTGAACTCCACCAGGGTCATCCAGGGATGTCAAAAACCAAGATGTTGGCAAGAAATTTTGTCTTGTTGCCAGGATTGGATGCAGACAAAGCTGCATTGGTGGGGCAGTGTCCTGGGTGCCAACAAGGTCGTAAATTACTGCTAGCAGCTCCCAACGTTTGTGGGACTAGCCAGATAAAACCTGGACTCAATTACACATTAACTGTGATGAATCTTTTGTGTCTCTTAGTCATTGTGGATACGCACTCACAGTGGCTGGACATGCATAGAGTTCATTCATCAAACATGGGGACAACGACAGAAAAGCTGTGAGCACCTTTTGCAATACACAGGCTCCTGGGTGTGTTGGTCACCGACAATGGGCTATCATATGCCAGCAGAGAATTTGAATATTTCCTAAAGTCAGCATATAAAGACAGCTCCATACCATCCATCATTCAATAATCTCGTGGAAGGAACAGTCTGAACTTTCAAAGCAGGCTTAAAGAGACAGCTTACAACATCATACGATACCAAACTGTCCCAGTCCCTTTTGCAACTACAGGTATAGCACCAGGTGAGTTGCTAATGGGGAGAAGACTCCCCACCAGATTAAACCTGATGTTTCCAGACCAGGGGTAGGGATGGTACAATGGCTTCAGGAATGCCATTGCCAGACCCAAGTCTCCTCAGAGTGAGAGAGATAGTTTACTTCCGGGTTTGGAGCTGAAACCTTCCATGGATTAGAGGCATGGTTGGTGTGAGGTTCATGTCCCATGACATACAAACTTTGGATAGATGAAGCATCCCTGAACAAGCATGTGGACCACATGAAAGCTGCAAATTCACAAACAGGGCAGGAGCAAAACATACCCAGCCCCTCAGAACAGCCAGAAAAACTGTCAGAAACCGTGGGTTCCCCCCCTCTGTCTAGCATCGAAGAAACCTCAGAGTCTGAGATGGGCATGGCAGATGTCACAGCCTTGACCCCTTTACCACCTGAAGAGAAGCATGAATTTATTCCAAGATGCTCCAGGCGCAAGAGGCAGGCTACGGTCCAGTACACACTGCCCTTACCTGAGGCCAAGTCAGAGGAACTAGATCCAGTGCGAAAACGCCCCAGGAAAGGCTACAAGGAGAAGATTAGGCCTATGCCCCTGGACATAGAGGAGGAGGGATTTAGTGACTGCAACAAGGTCAGTCAAATGGACCTCATAGAATATGAGTTCTCTGATTGGGGCTGTTAATCTGCTCCAATCAGGGAGCCGTGGCTGACAAATATAAACAGGAATGTCAAGAGTTTCTGTTCATTCTGAGAGCTGCCTCTGAGGGAGCTGGATCAATACTGTGTACTTGCGATAAAGGACAACTGAGTGACGGGATACAGCTGTCTGTGGAGTTATTTCAAGTTTGAATGAAAACAAAATCCTTTCTATTTAGTGCTGCAGAAACAATGGTCACCCGCAATTAAAAATGGTGACATATCTTAGAATAACATAGGAAGGTTGAAATAGCACCAGCGTTTTGAAAGATATGCCTGCATTGTTACCAATATGATGAAAATCAGCTCATATTAACAGCAGAAGAATTTAAGACAAGGATAAACTAATTAAAGGCTATTTGTTTATTATAGTAATATTTAGAACACTTTCAGCACTGGTTATCTATATTGTTTCAATTTCCATTGTGTCAGAAGGCCAAATTCCTTTGTTTCCTGTTGACTTGAGAATCACCATTTGTTAAAATAATGAAAATGCTCCCGTTTTATCATTCCCTAAGTTTTCACAGTAATAGATGATGAATTGGTGTATATTAAAGCACAATTGCTACAAATTATGTAATGTAGCAACCTGACCTGGGCTGCAATAGTGTTCGAGGCTACCTGAAGACCACTTGTTTCTTGCAGAAAAACAGATGTGATCATAGGCATGCATTTCCCAATGTCTGAGTCAGGGCTGTATTAGTGGAAGTTATTAACCTGTCTTACTGCTGAATTTAGTGAATGGCTGCTAAAAGTGGGAGAGGAAAACATGGGAAAGGGAAGAAATTCATATTGCAAACTTAAACGCCTACTGTAATACTCATTTGATTGATTTGACTTATTGTGGTCACATGTACCTAAGTACAATGAAAAGCTTTGTTTTCTGAGCAGTACAGGCAATTCATAACAAATGAAGACATACAGATCATAGAGTGTTTAGACAGAGTGAGGCATCCAAGATTAAGACTACACAGGAGGTGCACAAAACCTACAGAAGACAATCACAAAGACAAAAATTGCTGGAAAAAACTCAGCAGGTCTGTCAGCACCTGTGGAGAGAAAGCAGAGTTAACGTTTCAAGTCCAGTGACATGTCTTCAGAACTGAAGAAACATTAACTCTGCTTTCAGGTCTGCTCAGCTTTTCCAGCAATTGACTGTTTTCTGATTCTCAGCATCTGCAGTTCTTTGGTAATTTTTGTCTCCTGAAGGCAATGTTGTAAGTTGGAAAAAGTAAACATACACTGTTTTTAAAATTAAGACTAATAATGTTCAAATCTAATATTTGGGTTGTAGGACGGTTCCTTTGTTAACTGTTAATATTTTTTGTTTCTTCTGCGGATGTTCAGATGGAAATTGATAACGTTGTACAATTAGTGCATTGCAGGAGTAAAAGCATAGTCTTAATTGAAGTTTCATTTGCGTATTTTAGGCTGCAAAACTGTTTAATAATAGTCAGGAGTTTAAACCATCACTTCTTAATGTTGTATTAAAGTGAATCAGGTGGTTGCTTTAAAACTTTTGAAAAACAAAGTGAGGCATAATTTGGCACAATTTGAAATCACTAACTTAAAATATGAAAATGCAGGTTTTGGTGTGCTTTTTTTGTGTAGACTGTTCAATATCTAACCCTTCAGCATTTCCATCTGCACAATGATCAGTAATTACTGCATGATAATATTCAATATCCTTTTTCCAGCTGCCGTTAACTTTCTACGATCCTTACTTGAACCTGACCCTATTAAACGGCCCAATGTCCAGCAGGTACTGTCTGATCTCTGGCTGAACGACGACCATCCCGGGACACCAATGTGCAGCAGTGTTTACCCAGACCGGTAAGGTGTAATGAGCTGCTGCTGAGTAGCTCTTTATGTTTCAGTTGGTCATATTAGGTCTTGTGTCTCATAGCAGCAGGCATTCTGCCAGGTGATAATGGTGAAGTAATAGAGGCTGGTCCTGAAAAATCCCAGCTCTTTCTTGACAGGAGGACAATGCGGAACAAGGGAGAGGGCAATGTCAGATATGGATTCCTAAAATGGCCTTCAGCTACCATTGAAGGTAAACAATATGATCTAAGTGATCTGCCATTATCATCTTTGAACAAGACTACACCATTACTAAGGCCACTTGTTTCCATTTAGATACTATCCCCTGACTCTGCCCCCTGCCCCTGCTTGACTATTGTTGAAACCCTAATGCATAGTTTTCTTATCTCAAGGTTTGACTAGTGCACACCTGGTCTGTAAATTCAAAACGATTTCACAATTCTGCTGCCCGTGCCCTAACTCAAAGAGTTTCATGCACCTTCTTCGGTGCCATGCATCAGTTCCTGCATACGCAGGTTGATTTTAAGACTCACATTCCTGTTTTCAAACCCCACCTCAATGCATGACCTTGCTACTCCGCATCACTACAATCTCCTTGTGTCTCATATACTTTGAGATATTGACAATTCTTGAATTCAGGCTTCTTGTGAATTCCATTTTTGCCACCATTGTGGTAGATCCTTCAGCTGCCTGGAAGTTCTGGAATTCTGTTCCTAAGCTTCTCTCTACCTCGTTTTTCTTTTTTACAGCTGTCTATAAAACTTAACTCAGGATTAAGCTTTTTATTGTGTACCCTAGTATCTGCTCATGTACCTGGATATCTGTTTTGCTTTATAATTTCCTTTCAGTACTTCAGAAAGTTTGTTGGTATGGGTGCTACTTTTGTTGATAAGTAGGCAGAGCACTATTGAGAAAACTCTTTCTCTTCAAAATACCTTTCTTCATAATAACTTACAACCACCTCAGAGGGGAGACAGGGGCTTTACTTACATGTCCGATTGTAAATAAGACATTTCTAACAGTGTGGCTCTCCTGCTGTATGTATAATATCTCAGATATTACCCTCAAGCTTCAGGAGTTAGTCGTAAACCCCCCAGCTTCTAAATTTGATCTGGCTATGTGACAGCTGAGCTATGGTTGACTCCCTGTTGAGAGGGATAGACTGGAAAACAGTATTCAGTGCTATCTAGGTCAGGTAACTGTCCATAATTTGTGTCCATTGTCCTTCCCCATGGTCAGTAGATGATCTGTGAAAAATCTTCAAAGACCCTAACCAACGACCAGGCCATCCGGCAGTGCTCGTTCTCATCTGCAGCACTGCATTCAGTGGTTACAATCCAAATAGAGTATCTGAGTGTGTGCTTAACATATTTTAATTAATGACAAATAGATGAATTCAAGAAGGACACCTGTATGTAACTGAATTACAAGCTCAGCTCTGGTGCTCTTAAGAATTGCAGCACAGAAGGTGTGTGGGTGTTAGATCAGAGAATTCAAATCAAGCCGCTCTAGAGGTGGGAGTATTCACTTTAAATTAAGATCAGAGAGGATTAACGGGAGACTGTGTGATGGATCAATGAGCTAGACATCCAATACATTGTGGCAGGATACAGAGCCACAGGGAAATTGGATTCTGAGTCATATATGTGGACTCAGGAATGGATTTTGGAAGAAGTCTGGAAGTGGTCATTATTACCACATGATCCTCTCAGTCAGGGAATGATGCATAGTGCAAAACAAATTCCAGAAGGGGAGGGGAAGCATAACATTTATAAAAACTGAACAACACATATTGACAGTTTGGAGGTGATCATTTAAACTAACTCAGGTTTAGACCCTTCAGATTGTGAGGAAGACAAAGAGCGACATTAGCTTTCCATTGGCAACAGAGACAGAGTAAACTCACTTCTTTGTGACTCAAGGAGCTACTGACTTATAAAAGCAACCTGCTGCAGACTACTTTGTATCATTTTGGACACAGCTACATTATTTTCTGTCCTTAAAAGTGGACAATGATAAAATGTATTTACCAGATTTAAGAGCCTGAAACCTCACAATCAGCAAAGATGTCATTTCAAGAATGTTGTGGCTATTTGGCAGACAATAATAAGTTGTCACACAAATCTGGTATTATCAGTTCATTTCAAAAATCAGCTAGTGTTTAGATTTCATCTGTCTGTGATGTACAACAATATATTCTTCACTGCTCAAAGATTAAATAATAGACAATGGCAGTGAATGACTGCTTAATGTATTAATTTGATGTTGCCCATCAGTGATATTAGCCACTGTAAAGCAATGGGTTAATACTATAACATGACAAAACAATGAAAAACCAACAGTAAATTCTGACCAAATAAAGAAAATAATTGATGTACATGTTATATTCTAAATGTGACCTGTTTCCCTGTGCATTAATGTCCAGTTTGTCGAAAATAAGTGGGGCAAGTAGTTTCTCTTGCCAGATAACTGGGTTGAGGTTTTGCAATCTCTGGGGACTTTGAAACACCATTTTCATACCCAGGCAACAAATAGCGTTAAACGTGTCAAAAGGTATTGCGATGTAACATTTGCTTTAATATTGAGCAGTGTCTGCCCACAACCCCAGTCCCATAATTAATTCACAGTTTAGCTCTAGTTTTAACACCTGAACACACTGGCATTGTGGAATGGTAAGGTGTAGGTTTTCACACTTGTTGTTTACATTGTCAGTTTCTGGTTTCCACTGAGGTTTCAGTGGGGAGCTAAAAGTACAGAGATGGGTAAATCAAATTTTGCGCAGCTCATGAGCACTAAGGGCAGAAACCTCAATCACTCACACACCCTCTCAGTTGGGGATTCAGGTTGAAAGGAGCAACAGTTATACTGGGGGAATTAGGCAAAAGCTCTTTTCAAGAAGGTGTGAGATATGCTGAAGACCTTCTTACTTCTGTACTTGAGTACACGTGACCATGAAATCTAAAATCTAAATCTAATTGAAAATTATTCCATTATTCATGATTCATTCCTTTCAATATTATTTGGGTGTTACATATTAATATTTTTGAACTGTGAGCATTCTACTTATCTGTGCATCCTTCCTGGTTCAACAATATTCATCACATCATTATGGGCTAGATTTCCCACTCTCCCACATGGAGAAAAGAATGGTGGTCGGTGAATCTAATTGGCTGAGGGTCAAAGATCCTTAGAAAACCTTTCGCGATAAAGTTCTTCTGCTTCAGGTAATGGGTCAGGTATGTCACCAGCAAATGGCATGGAGCCTCTTTGCATGTATTTAACCTACATCTCATTAATACCACACCTCATCACCTTCCCAACTAACCTGTACTCAACTGACAGGCTTGATGCTTCAGAAACTGACAGCAAAAATCAGGCATGTGTCTGATGAGTTTCACCTTGTCATTTTCTAGAAAACTCACTACAGCTTCGTCCTTCTAATGATCCAGCTTTAAATGATACTCACTGTCACTTGCATTGTCACTTCTCCAAATACAGGTGACCAGTCCAAATGAAGCAAGGCCAGCAGTCTCTCCTGGGCCATTTTCTAAACACAAATCAGGCCTACCCATCTCGGTCAGTAGAACAGGAGATTTAATTTTGAGGTGGTGCGTTTGAGACCCATCCTAGGTGCCTTTAGTTTAGGGTAGTACAGTGGCTGAGTGATTAGCACTGCTGCCTCACAGCGCCAGGGACCCAGGAATCAATTCCACCCTGTGTAAAACTTGTAAATTCTCCCTGTGTCTGCATGAGTTTCCTCTGGGTACTCCAGTTTTCTCCCATGTCCAAAGATGTGCAGGTTAGGTGGATTGGCCATGGGAGATGCAGGGTTACAGGCGCAGGGTTGATGAGTGGGTCTAGGTGAGATGCTCTTCAGAGGGTCAGTGTCGACTCGATGGGCCAAATGGCCTGCTTCCACACTGGAGGGATTTGATTCAAAAAACTAGCCCACAGCAAACAAAGGGCCAATTACGGCAGACCAGGAGACTTTAGTGCACATTTCAAACAGCTGCAGGTGTTGAGCTGCATCGACAGACAAAAGTGAGAAATGGGGAGTGGCAGTGTCTGAATCACAGAGAACCGTGAAAGGGAGGGAGGAGATTTCAGGCCAGGCTTTGCTCCAATCAGTCTGAACTGGTGTGGAGGCGAGAGGAGTGTGTGTGTACTGCAGTCAGTCTGAGGTTAAAAATCACATAACACCAGGTTATAGTCCCAACAGGTTTACAGGTATTTGGAAACACTAGCTTTCAGAACACTGCTCCTTCATCAGGTTGACAACTACACGATGAAGGAGCCGCGCTTTGAAAGCTAGTGCTTCCAACTAAACCTGATGGACTGTAACCAGGTGTTGTGTGATTTTTAATTTTGTAAACCCCAGTCCAACACTGGCTTCTCCAAATCAGTCAGTCTGAGGGTTGAGGCCATTGGGCAACATCGTGAGGAGTCCGATTTCTCTGAGACAGATGGGACAGGCTGGCAGCGCAAATATCCAAGGGAGCATGATGCTTCTGTCTCTGCAACTCTGTAGAAAGCGACGGCAGCATAGCACAGATGGTCTCCCTGGTCATCTCCTTTTCCACCTATCCACTCCACCCTCTCCTCCCTGACCTATCACCTTCATCCCCTCCCCCACTCACCCATTGTACTCTATGCTACTTTCTCCCCACCCCCACTCTCCTCTAGCTTATCTCTCCACGCTTCAAACTCACTCCTTTTATTCCTGATGAAGGGCTTTTGCCCGAAACATCGATTTCGCTGCTCCTTGGATGCTGCCTGAACTGCTGTGCTCTTCCAGCACCACTAATCCAGAATCTGAGGCTGTGTTTGCCAAGGCTGACCTAGTTATTCATTTCCTGCTGCAGGTCAGGCACTCAGGGCAGTCAGCTTTGCTGCCAGGGCAGAATTTCCGCAGGGCAATGGGGTAATTCGTATGTACCCATGCAGATATGAGGGCATCCCATCAGCAGTCAGCAGGGGCAAGCACTGTGGCTCAGTGGTTAAATCTCCTGTCTCACAGCACCAGGGACATTGGTTCAATTCCAGCACTTGAGTGAGTGTGTGGAGTTTGCATATTCTCCCCATGTCTGCATGGGTTTCCTCCGGGTGCTCCAGTTTCCTCCCACTGTCAAAAGGATATGCAGGTTAGGTGGATTGACTGTGCTAAATAGGGTAAAAACAATGACTGCAGATGCTGGAAACCAGATTCTGGATCAGTGGTGCTGGAAGAGCACAGCAATTCAGGCAGCATCCGAAGACAGGCAAAATCGACGTTTCGGGCAAAAGCCCTTCATCAGGAATAAAGGCAGAGAGCCTGAAGCGTGGAGGAAGGCTCTCTGCCTTTATTCCTGATGAAGGGCTTTTGCCCGAAACGTCGATTTTGCCTGTCTTCGGATGCTGCCTGAATTGCTGTGCTCTTCCAGCACCACTAACTGTGCTAAATGCCCATCAAGTCCAAGGATGTGCAGGTTAGGTGGATTGACCATCGTTAATGTGAAGTTATGGGGATAGCATGGGGGAGGGAATGGGACTGGGTGGGATGCACTTTGGAGGGTGGTGCAGACTCGATGGGCCGAATGGCTTCTGCCTGTATTGTAAGGATTCTATGATTCCATGGGCAGTCTTCATAAATGGGAAAAGCTTCCACTTTGTGAATGTGCAGATCATTGGGCTGGCACGGTGGCTCAGTGGTTAGCACTGCTGCCTCACAGCACCAGGGACCTGGGTTCGATTCCCACCTTGGGTGGCTGTCTGTGTGGAGTTTGCACATTCTCCGTGTCTGCATAGGTTTCCTCTGGGTGCTCTGGTTTACTCCTACAATCCAAAGATGTGGAAGGTCAGGTGAATTGGCCATACTAGATTGCCCATAATATTATGTGCATTAATCAGGAGTGAATATAGGGTAGGGTAATGGGTCTGGGTGAGTTACTCTTCGGAGGGTCGGTGTCGACAAGGGAATCTAATCTAATGTGCGACCACGGCAACTGGATCTTGGAGGTCTGTGCATGTTACCCAGAGGGCATCTCACTTCGATGCTCACATCCTGGAACACTCACAGGCGCCTACATCTTTCAGAACCCACCCCTCTCCCTGTGTCCTTCCAGTGATAGTCAGTGGGCGACCCCTCAAACTCAAGCACATGACATAAAACAAAGAAATGCAGATGGGAAATCTGAAATAAAAACAGAGTGCTGGAGGAACTCAACAGTAGAGAGAAAAGCAGAATTAACATTTTGTGTCCCTTTGTGAGAATAAAAATAGCTGGGAAATTTATACTGATTTATACTGATGTGTGGGATGACATTAGTGAATAGAGTACATGGAGATGGTGCTGCAAGAGAAAGAGAAAAAGGGAGAATCCACAAACTGGTGCCAAAGAGTTGTAAAGACTTCCACAAGGGCCATTGTGGAGCAGACCATACCTCCCCTGAAAATGAGATTCAGATGCTTGGTCAGGCATCTGGTCAATGGACACTTCAGACAGTGTCTCGCAATTTAAATTGTTTGCTGCAACCTCTACAATGTAACTTAATGAGAGGAGAATGTCCTGGGACAGGTTCTGATGGAAAAGCAGGAGGTCTGCACCGAGGAAGAAGCTGAGGAAGTGGCATGGCCCAGGAGGGTCTTCACAGATACCATAAAGATTGAGTTATGGCATATGAGCGAGAAAGGCATACATGAAAATCTCATAGCAACCTATTTTTAGATGGCCTGAGCTACATAGATACAGGCACTTTTTGTGACTTGTGAAGAGGAGTCATTGGAGTCTCCACAGGTGTTACCAAGTATGCTGAGTTTCACAGCTGACTGGGAGACCACTGTGTGCTCTATTCAATGTAACCTCACTGTCTGAGGAGCAGGTCTGAGAACCATTCCACTGTGTTTCGTTGTTTAGTATAAAAGCAGAGTTCTATTTCTACCTTGTGTCTTTTTGAAGTTCAATGCTGTATTCCTCACAGTTTATAATGCTTCCATTTTGAAAAAGCAAATCAGGGCAGAACTTATACACTTAATGGTAAACTCCTCAGGAATGTTGCTGAGAAAGAGACCTTGGAATGCAGGTTCATAGTTCCTTGAAATTGGAGTCACAGGTAGTTAGAATAGTGAAGGCGGCATTTGGTATTCTTGCCTTTATTGGTCAGTGCATCGAGTATAGGAGTTAGGAGGTCATGTTGTGGCTGTACAGGGCATTGATTAGGCCACTTTTGGAATTTTGTGTGCAATTCTGGTCTCCTCGCTATAGGAAGGATATTGTGACATTTGAAAGGGTTCAGAAAAGATTTACAAGAACATTGCCAGGATTGGAGGATTTGAGCTATAGACAGAGGCTATATAGGTTTTAGTTATTTTCCCTGGAGCATCGGGGGCTGAGAGGTGATCTTATATAGGTTTACAAAATCAGGAAGAGCATGGAAAGGGTAAGTAGACAAGGTCTTTACCCTGGAGTGGGGGAGTCCAAAACTAGAGGGCATAAGTTTAAGGTGCGAGGGAAACATTTAAAAGGGACCTAAGGAGCAATCTATTCATGCAGAGGGTGGTATGGGTATGGAATGAGCTGCCAGAGGAAGTGGTGCAGGCTGATGCAATTGCCACATTTAAAAGGCATCTGGATGGGCAAATGAATAGGAAGGGTTTAGAGGGATATGGGTTAAATGCTGATAAATGGGACTAGATTTATTTAGAATATCTGGTCAACGTGGATGAATTGTACCAAAGGGTCTGTTTCCACCAAGCTGTAAATCATTATTATATGTAAACTGTATGTTGTTCTTCATAGCAAGAAGATTCAAGTACAGGACCTTACAACAGTACAGGGCCTTAGTGAGTCCACACCTGGAGTATTGTGTGTAGTTTTGAACTCTGTATCTGAGGAATGAGCACTGGCTTTGGAAGGAGTGCAACAAAGATTTGCTAGACTGATTCCTGGGATGACAGGACTAACGTATGAAGAAAGACTGGATTAGTTCGGATGACATTTACTGGAGTTCAGAAGAATGAGGCGGGATCTCAGCGAAACCTATAATATGCTAACAGGACTGGACTGGGTAAACATAAGAAGGACGTTCCTGATGACCAGGGAATCCAGAATCAAAGCTAACAGTTTAAGAATGTTGGGTAGGCCATTTAGAAGTGAGATATGAAAAAGTTTCTTCCCCAGACAGTGGTGAGCATGTGGAATTCTCTGACACAGAAAGTGGCTGAGGCCAAACATTAAGTGTTTTCAAGAAGGAGTTAGATACAGTTCTTAGGGCTTGAAGTGTCAAAGGGTAGTGGGAAAAAGTTGGAACAGATTACTGAGTTGGAAGATCAGCCATGATCATACTAAATGTCAGGGAAGGATCAAAGGACTGAATACCTCCACCTCCTATTTTCTACATTTCTATCTATCAGGAGGAGCACGGGTCCCAATACTGAGCCCTTTGGGATCTCCACCATAAAAATATCCATTTGACAATTATCCTGTCTTTCCAATCACACAGACAATTTGTATTCATGTTGTTAAGTCCCTTTTATTCAGTGAGTTGGAAGTTTCACCACAGGTCTGTTGTGCAGCACTGCATCAAACCCCTCCACATCATGACCTCTTGGAAGTCCATGTACATCACATCAGCAGCATTATCATCATTAACCCTCTCTGTTAGCTCTTCACAAAACTTAGTTAACACAATTTTCAATTAAGAAATTTAGGTTGGCTGTGTTTAATTAACCCAGCTTTGTCCAGATCACTGTCAATTTTATCCTAGGATATTATTTCTAGACGTTTTCCCACCACCAAACTTAAATGTACTGATCCATCATTGCTGGGCTTATTCTTAGATCCTTTTCAGAACTAGGGTGTAATGTTTATAATTGTCCAGTCCTATAGCACCACCTCAAAATCAAGGAAGACTGAAAGGTTATGACCAGTGCCTCTGCAGTTCCCATTCTCACTTCCTTCAGTATATTTGGATGCATCTCATTCGGTCTTGGGGCAGACAGTCTATCTGATTTCTCTGCTTTATTAATTTTGAATCCCTCCAGGGACAGGATTTCTCCATGGCCTGAGTACCATCTGCTTCCTTGGTATAGACAGATGCAAGATATTGATTTAATGCCTTAGCTATATCGTCTGCTTCCATGTATAAATCTCCTTTTCACTCCCAAAAAGCTCAATTTTTTTTTTACCAGCGATTAACGTGTCCATAGGATGTGAAGATCTGGAAGGTCGCTGGCAGTCTCAGTCCTCTCCTTTCATGTGTCACTTTGATTTGGAGGGAAAAAAAGACAGCTGAGTGTAATGGGAATGTGTCCACGAGCACTTGGGAAGCATTCATAGCCCTGCCGGCTGGTGTGCCCTCCCAGGGAGAAAGTAGGGAGCTCAGTACCCAAAAAGCATTAGAAAATTATCAGCATAATATTAACAGCCCTTTAGTGCCCATCATATATGTGATTGTGAGGTGGACATGGCTGTACTGTAGCAGAGTTAGAGTTAATGATGGCCCTTTGAGTGTGCGGTTGCTTTGAGAAGATGGTGGCAATCCCCTTGTGGGATGAAGGAGACCATTCCTCTGCTTCCTATGCTGGATCCCATCGTGCTGGTACCTTCTAGAGGTGCCGACCTCCTGCGCACCCTCAGCTCAGGCAGCCCATATCTGAAGGGCTTGTTTCACCCGAGAGGGAAGAAGGACTCCTTTTCTGACCCAAATAGGCTAGAGCCTCATTGAGGCAATATGTAAGCATGCAGCTATCTAATGACACTTGATAGACATCTCCAGGAAGTGGTAGGAACGATGTTCACTGTCTGTTCTGGAGCTCTTGGCTTGCAGCGAGGAGACAGCAGGGGCAATAGCACAAAAGATTTACCCTTTAGCTCATGCTGGAATCTGCTGACCATATGAAATTAGCTGAAGAGCAAGAGATTGCCTGAGAATCACAGACTGTGGCAGATGTGATGCCTGCAGCTAAACTTTAACTCCAGAATGAAAAATCCCAGCTGAAGTTTATGTTGCACGTTTGTGTGAATATGTCTATTGTGAACTCCTCTATCCATCTTTATAAAGAAAGCTGACAGTGTAATCCTGATAATTACAGTCAGGAAATGGGTATTTTTAATTACACATTTGTGTGCTATTCCACAAGACAGAGAGGATAAAAGGCATTTATTGTCTTGGATAGGAAACATTTTTATCAACAATTACACAGATATAATGATAATAATAATTTGATGTGTGCTCAGGATTAGACACAGGATAGAAGGTAACTGTGGCCCAGATTTTTGGTTCAAGGGTGTTTGCAAAGCAAAGCCTTTCAGAATCCTAACACCCCTCTTTATTACTATTTTATACCTCAGCTAAGTGACAATCCATGTTTGAAAGTCAGACCTCATACAATCAATTGCTAAAACACGAGTTACAACAGAGCTCAGAGCCTGCACTCTATTCCGGTGTCCTTGGAGGGGTTAATCCACAGGAAGACAGCTGTATTATATCTATATGAGACTGGGATAAAGGAAACTTGTAGCTGAACACTTATCAACCAAATTGTCTGGCTGCTTTTACTTCCCGCTAAGAAGTTCACTGGAACTAAAACTGACATTTACGGTTTTCTAACATAAACTCATTTAAAAACTGAAATTAACATAAAAAATGTAATTGTTGCTTTGTAGTTATAATTTTTAAGTGTGCTGAGTTCTGATAAAATAGGGATGAATTTTACATGGAATCAGATGATTGGGTGCTCACTTGACCCAGCAGTAAAATTGGGTGTAATGGGTCCCCAAGCAATGCCTAAAGGGGAGACGCCATTAATTTGGGCTTACATTAGGGTTGGGGTCTTAGGTTGGCAGATCCATGTGATGGAATGAGAGTTCAGGATTGACAGGGTGGTGGTTGGAGAGGGCAAACGTATGATTGGGGGAAGCTGTTAGATGGCTGCCTTCAAAGGGGAAAATATGGCCCACCAACAGGGACCCTCTTATCCTTAGCAGCCTGCTCATGTTTGCCTTCTTTGTCATGGGTAAAATGCCTGCAGTGGCAGGGGAAGATGGGCATACTACACCATTACTGCAGAGAAAACTGCCATGGAGGGAACAGGGCAGTCGAGTTGAAAAGTATTCCAATCTGACAGACCTCTCTCCTTTAAAATGGTCCTTTCCCTCCATATATTGTTTCCTGGAGGCATGAGCCTCTAATTATAAGACTGAGGTGATAACAAAGACGGCAGGTCATCAGGTTTGTTTTATTCACTCACAGGATGTAGGCGTTGCTTCTTGGCCTAGCAATTATTGCACATCCCTAGTTGCACTTGAGAAGGTGTTAGTCCCTTTGCTTTAGCTCGACCTACAATAGGGAATTCCAGGATTTTGACCGAGCGACTGTGAAAGAACAGCGATATATTTCCAAGTTGGGGTGGTGAGTGGCTTAGAGAGGAATGTATAGGTGGTGGTGTTCCCATGTATCTCCTGCCCTTGTCTTTCGAGGTGGAGAGAGTGGATGTTGGTGTGGTGCCAATCAAGTGGGCTGCTTTGTCTGGATGGTGTCAAGTTTCTTGAGTGTTGTTGGAGCTGCGCTCATCCAAGCAAGTGGGAAGTATTCCATCACACTCCTGACTTGTGCCTTATAGATGGTGAATAGACGTTGAGGAGTCAGGAGATGAAATACATGCTGCAGTATTCCGAGCCTCTGACCTGCTGTTGTAACCACTGTATTTATCTTGTGAGTCCAATTGAGTTGCTGGTCAATGGTAACCCCAGGGATGTTAATAGTTGAGGGTGGGTAAGTTGAAGTTGTAAGTTGTCAGGTTGGAACACCACAGGGTTTAATGACCTTGTTTTGCTCTTGAAAACCGTCAATCCTCACTCCTCCAACCACTCAAATGCTACATCCATGCCGCCTATTCCCTTGTGCACTCTCATATTCCTGAAGAAGGGCCTGTGCCCGAAACGTCGAATCTCCTGTTCCCTGGATGCTGCCTGACCTGCTGTGCTGTTCCAGCAATAAAGTTTCAACTTTGATCTCCAGCATCTGCAGACCTCACTTTCTCCTCCACTCTCATATTCCCCCATGTACCCATTTCCAGCTTCTGCAAGTCTCTCCACATAACTGTAACCATGTTAAATCCTACCCTCTCCAAACTGTCTCTGATTTCTAAATTGCACTAGCCTGCAGTACTTAGCACTACTTAATAAACCAAAATGAAAGCGTAATATAAACCCAGGCCTAAACTGTAAGATATTAAACAGGGTTCTGGATTCTGAGATGAGACTATATTCCAATAGAAGACTGCATTAAGACTTGCATCCTTGTGCATAGTGCTATTGAAGAGCAATCCATACGTAGTACATTTAATAGTTAGCACTCCCAGCACCCAACCTTGCTGATTGGGAGAGAGAAATTAAATGAATGTGGAAGCCAGAATGCTCAGTTTATAGCTCATATCTTTGTTCCTAGCTCTCTGATATGTCTTTCCGCAAAGTGAACTCTCCATTGCTAATGCTGTTGTGTAGAATCTACCTGATAAAGGATGTAGTTTAGCCATTAGCACATCAAAACAATTCTGATCTCAGTGATTTCTAATTCACTACAGTTCCTCAATGTACAGCAAGAGTCTTAAAGGAAAAAGCCAAGTGAATGATTATATATCACATCTGTGGACAATTCCAGGGAGATCCACCAATGAAACATTTAAAATCGAAATCTAAAATTACTAAATTAGAAAAGTAAAATTCTTTAAAACTTGAATTTGGTTCAGAAACTGGAATTCAGAATCAGAATCTAAAACTTAGAATTCTGAATCTATAGAACTATGGAAAATTTATGGCACAGAAAGAGACCATTCAGAACATTGTGTTTGCGTCGGCTGAAGGGAAACGAGCTGCCTTTTTGAATCTCACCTTCCAGCACCTTCCCTGTAGCCTGACAGGTTACAGCCATTCAGGTGCAGATCCAACTTCCTTTTAAATGAGTTATGCTTTTCTGCCTCTAGCACCAGGCAGTGAATCCCAGGCACCCACCACTCTATGAGGTAAAAACAATGACTGCAGATGCTGGAAACCAGATTCTGGATCAGTGGTGCTGGAAGAGCACAGCAATTCAGGCAGCATCCAACGAGCAGCAAAATCGACGTTTCGGGCAAAAGCCCTTCATCAGGAAAAAAGCTTGATGAAGGGCTTTTGCCCGAAACGTCGATTTTGCTGCTCATCGGATGCTGCCTGAATTGCTGTGCTCTTCCAGCACCAATGATCCAGAACCCACCACTCTATGTCCCCTCTAATCCTTCCAGCATTCACCTTAAATCCATACACCCTGGTAATGGAGCTGTCCTCTGGGGGAGACAGATCTTTGCTGTTTACTTTATCCAAGCCCATCTTAATTTTTTAGGTGTCAATTAAATCATTCTCAACCTCCTCTTTTAAGGAAAGCAATCCTAACCTATTCAATCTTTCCTCGCAGCTTCAATTTTAATTCCTGGCAACATTCTTATAAGTTTCCTGTTTACTCTCTCCAAAGCAGTTATGATCTTGCTGTAATGCAATGATCAGAACTATACACAAATTTCCAACAATGGCCTAATCTCCATTTTATACCATTTCTACATTACATCCCATCTATTCTATAGCTTCCTCAATCAAGGAAAGCATTCCATAAGTTTTCTTTAACAGCTCGTCTACCGGTCTGAACTTCTTCAAGGTCAGATGGATATGCTGTCTAAGGTCTCTCAACTGCTGTCAATATTCTCCTATTTACTGTGTTTTCTGTAGCTTTATTTGCCTTCCTGAAACGCATTAATCACACTAGTCCAGATTGAATTCCATTTGTCACATTTCCACCCATTCATCTCATTCTGGAGTTGATAGCTATCCTTTTCACTATCAACCACACAGCTAATTTTTGTGTCATCTGCAAATTCTTAAAACTGTATTCAAGTCCAAGTCATTATTATAACAATGACAAACAAGCAAGGAGCCGACACTGACACCACTGGAAATCTCTTTCCGTTCATTTAAACATTAATCAATTACTATCCACTGTTTCCTATTACTGAGCTAATTTTGGATCCAACTTGCCACAGTCCCTTTGTATCCCACGTACTTTTAACTTCTTTGACCAGTTTGCTGTGTGGAACCTTGGTAAATGCCATGCTAAGATCCATGTAGACATCATCCACTGCACTTGTCTCATCAATCCTTTTTGTCACTTTCTCAAAAAATTCAACAGAGTTACTAAGACATGACCTTCCCTTAACAAAACCATGCTGACAATCCCAGATTATTCCATGCCTTTCAGAGTGATAGTTTATCCTATCCCTCAGAATAGATTTTAATCATTTGCACCATTGAAGTCATACTGAGCAGCCTAAAATTATTTCGCTATCCATCGCACCCTTTTAAGACAATGAAATACCACTGTAATGAGAAACTATTCAATTTCATAACAATAAGATAACCAGGAACACATTGCTGGCACAGCTTGATGCTTCCATTAAGACGTAGGAATAATATGTTGTGGTAACGATCCATTCCTCGTTATAGATATCTATCTAAACTATTGACCATTAATGACTGTTTACTATTGCTGGGACCCATACATTGTTAGTCAGAAACATTTGGCAGTTAGTTCAATAATATGTTTACTCTGCCATTCTGTTGTGTCGTAACAATAGTTAGTAATTACCTGATTATTTCTACTTACTCAGGCTTCACCCTGGAGACTTGAATCAGAATGTGCTGCTTCACATGACTGAGAAGCTGGGATATAAACGTACTGAGGTGGTAAACACTGTGCTGGCAAACCGAGCTTCACACATCCTTTCCATTTATTTTCTGCTAAACAAGAAGTTGGATTACTATTTTAAAAGTATCCAAGTAAGTAATGATCTGAGCAGTGAGTTGTCTTTTCAGAAAGAATATTTAAGGTAAGAAGTATTGATTGGCCAGAAATATCTTGCAAATTATTTTAGCGTAAGACATAGCATAGCTAGTTAATACAGTGGATAATTGAATCACAGACTACACAGTCTCACTCTTGAACCACATTCTGCGCTGCGCAACCTCAGATAGTCCTTTGCATTTAACATCAGCACTTAAAGGTGGGAAGGCTTACAATAGAATAGGTACCACTGCCTCAAACACATCCCGGTTCCAGTCCCAGTCTAGAACTTGATAACCAACGAAGGTGCATTCCTAATGCAGTCAAACAGCTGAGTATCCACTTGTAAATTCCTTCAAAATATACTAATGATGGGTGGGAAGAGCATCTGTCAGCACTGTACAGAGTTCCAAACTACAACACATGTAAAAGAATATGAAGCCCAGATTCAGATTCCCTGAGTGGAGCTGTAACCCACTCCAACCACTTCAGGGGTAAAGGAAAATTAGCCAAGGTTCCTGCTGTTGTCAGTTATTTTAGTTACCTCTGTGTGTTTGGAGTCTAAAAGTGTGACACTGGAAAAGCACAGCAGGTCAGGCAGCATCTGAGTAGCAGGAGAGTCAATGTTCCTGATGAAGGGCTTCTGCCCGAAATGTCAATTCTCCTCTCCTCGAATGCTACATTTGACAGGCAGCATTCGAGGAGAGGAGAGTTGACATTTCAGGCAAAAGCCCTTCATCAGGAACATTGACTCCCCTGCTACTCAGATGCTGCCTGACCTGCTGCGCTTTTCCAGCACCAGAATTTTCAACTCTGATCTCCAGCATCAGCAATCCTCACATTCTCTGTGTTTGGATGCTGGTTAAATAAGGTTGAGTCATGATACCTCAGCAATACTTTTGTCTGAATATGTGTGAAGTAGGTAGAAAGAAAAATTTGCATTATGTATAAGCACCTAGCATGACCTCAGTATGTCTTAAAGAGCCTTACACTGGCGAAGTCGTTTCGAAATGTAATCACAATCGTAATATAGAAGATGGAGCAGCCAAATTGTGCACTGAAACACCCCATAAATAACATAATGATATTGCCAGATATTCTGAGGGAGTTCTGAGGAAGGGTCACTGGGCCCAAAGCATTAACTCTGGTTTCTCTCCATAGATGCTGCCAGACCTGCTGAGCGGTCCCAGCAATTTCTGTTTTGTTTCTGATTTCCAGCATTGACAGTTCTTTCAGTTTTTATTTTGCCAGATACTCTGTTTTACTGATGTTGAGTTGAGGGATAGTGAATTCTTTATATCATATTCTCAAATTATCATTCTAGAGTATGACATTTTAATTCGATTATTCCTTAAATTCATTCATCAAAAGAGGAAACTCCAGGGTTCAAGATTGTAAGCATGACCAACAAAACACTGACCATGTAAACTTTTCCCTCTTCCCCTCCAGTTATGTTTGTATTAAAATAATGACAATTTGACAGCACCTCCTATGTGTGATTGTTGAGTCATGCAAACACACATCAGTGAAAACATCTGTAGTATCTTGTTTGTGCTTTTGCACTTGCAATTATTAATGTCAGTATTTACTGGCTGTTTTCAGATTGGTTGTGAGTGCCCTTTTTTTATAAGCATGCCTTTCCTCATAACAGAGCTGAAAATGTGTTGCTGGAAAAGCGCAGTAGGTCAGGCAGCATCCAAGGAGTAGGAGAATCAACGTTTTGGGCATGAGCCCTTCCTCAGGCTCATGCCCGAAACGTCGATTCTCCTGCTCCTTGGATGCTGCCTGACCTGCTGCCCTTTTCCAGCAACACATTTTCAGCTCTGATCTCCAGCATCTGCAGTCCTCACTTTCTCTTTTCCTCATAACAGATTTTTGCAATACATTATACTCTAGTGTTATTGTTAATAAACTTTAAGAAAATATAAAATGTTTGTGAATATGAGACTGATAAACATTTGCATAATCTCTTGTTCAAACAGCAAGTATCGGCCATAGCTTTAAGAGGCGTGGTTGGAAGTATAGTCAGATTCATAGTCAGACAGTACAAATGTTAACTTAACTCATATTCTGATGAGGTTCTAAAACTAGAGAGGTGCTCTGTATCACTAATCACATCCCTACTTGTTGTTCTCAGTGACTTTTTCCTCAGCAGTTACTGCTAAAGCCAAGAAACAACTAAAAGACTGAGTAAAGGAAACCATTGAAATCATTCCAAGTTCTTCGAAACTGTTGTTTAAACAAGACCCTGAGAGTGATTCATAGTTAATGACACAATTACTTTGTTGATCTTCAGTAGAAAATGTTTGAATACACGTTTTAAAAACAACATTAATTCAATACAACAAAATATTCTCAACCACTCATAAGAAAGGAAAGGGATGTTTTCTTGGGTCTTGGTCCAGTTGATCAGAACATCCTGGCACAGATCCAAGGAGATTGCTTCTGCAAAGTACATTTTTAAGTAAATAGGTATTAGAGGAAGATGGATTGTGTTGAAGAACTTAATGCCTTTTTCACAGACATGCTCATTGCTTTACTTTGCCAAACAGATGGAGGAAATCTTCTCCCAATATTCTTGTATTAACCCTATTTTTCTTTCATTATAGAAACGAGACTTTGCAAATGGTATTTGCTACAAGAATCTGCTGCATCAGTCTGATAAGTACAGGCTCAAGGGAATACAGGAGGTAAAACGTCTACAGGTTTATCTGTTCATTTTCTTTGTCTGTGTTTATTTCTATAGGCATTCACAATTTCCATTTACATCTACATTACTACTTTTGACTAAAGGTGTTAGTCTGGACTGATCTATCTTGAACAGGAAATACCTAATTTTGTTTTGATTTCAGTAATCTACTATCTGAAAGTTATTACATTTGGAATTCCTTAAACAGTTGTTTTCAGTTTTAGGAAATGTAATGTTTTAGTTATATTGGAAAACCTCTTCTCAGTATTGCTGAGGCTGCCAGTGCTGTGAATCACTACAAGGAATAGAAAGCATGCAAGCTGCGTGGAGTCAGAGGAATGAGTGCCCCTTATTGTTAATCACTGACAAATTTGGTAGCCTCCTGAAGTGTCTGTCAATGCTACAAATGCAGCGTAGACAACAACTGCAATTCCATCAAATATAACAAATTTTTTTTCCCAGAGACAATTTAATGTTCAACCACTTTTGTAACCAAATTAGCAAAACAAAAATCATTTAATGTAATTTTTGGAGAACTTGCATTATGTTGTCCATTTGGACAAAGAGTCCACTTCACAGATCTGACAAGTGTGATGAGGAAACAGAGTATTAGTTCACATGTTTTTTAAGATTCCTTTTATAATGAATAACATTATATCATAAAAATAAATAGAGATAAAGTAAGAAAATTAATAGTAAGGGGCTGGTAGCAATAAAAATTAGAATAGAATGGATCAGTCAAATAACTGTACCCACAAAGCATGATACTTAGTGTACATACAGATGAATAAAGTGTTATATCTAATAAACATACTGGCAATTGTTAAAAATGTGCAGTATGTACTAAAGGCTGCAAATGCGCTGAATTTGAGTCAAATCTACCATGCCTGAAATAGGTGGAGATTCAGTGATTTTGTTGTAAGTTGTAATACCCCTTCCCATTGTGTATGACTGCTGCCGTGATGAAAGGCCTTTACAATCAAACTGTATGATAAGTCGTACTGTATAACTTTCCAATCTGACTTGTAAGTATGATTTTATTAAAAACTTTTGCATGTCTAAGATTGTACTTACTAAAACCCTTGCTTTTCTCAGAATACAAGTGTTTCAATTGCCAGAGCCCTTGCATTTGGTCTCCCAAACACTCTGTCAAGGGGAGGCACAGTGACACAGTGGTTAGCACTGCTGCCTCGCAGCACCAGGGACCTGGGTTCAATTCCTGTATTGGTTGACTGTCTGTGTGGAGTTTGCACGTTCTCTGTGTGGCTTTCCTCCGGGTGCTCCAGTTTCCTCCAAAGATGTGCTGGTCAGGTGAATTGGCCATGCTAAATTGCCTGTTGTGTTAGCCAAGGGTAAATATAGGGTAGGGGAATGGGGCTGGGTGGGTTACTCTTCAGAGGGTCGGTGTGGACTTGTTGGGCCAAAGGGCCTGTTTCCATACTGTAAGTAATCTAAAAAAGATTGATTATTTGCGTTTTACTTGTCAGTCATATTTTAGAAATCATGAAGTGGACTCATTAGTACCTGGTAGCATGTTACGCTCTGACCATTGTGATTACAAGGATGAGTTGGGTCTTACGTATATCTGATTAATATTTACAAGGGTTGGCAAATCTGTTGCAAGGTTATTCCACATGATCACCAGCAATTTCACTCCTATGTTCTCACCACTGGTCACCCAGCATGTCCATTCTTGTAGTCGATCCCCTTCCCACGGAGACAGGAACTTGAACAAATTCTTCTTTTCCTAATCAGATGATCCATGACTGTAAGTCAAACTGCCTTTCTCATGCAACAAGAGTACTGTAACCAACAAATTAAACCAAAGCAGAATTTTTTTCTGCTCCCTTGTTTTTTGTTCCCTGAGTTGTTTACAGTAATGTGCCCAGGAGAGAATTCCATTCTTGTATTCTATTCCATTCTTAGATATTCTAGCACAACCCAGATTGGTGGGGAAAGCTGATTGCTCTCTTCAAGAGTTGGCAGTTTTATCTCTCAATTTTGAGGCAACACCAAAATTATGACAGGCATGTATAGCTGCACTTCCCAGGATATTAATGCCAAGAGGGTGTAGTAGAAAGGACTAAGTGCCATAAAGAGACTTTTTGAAGACTCCTGCATAGCTCATAATTAATTGTTCTTTGTTGTTTTTGGAAACAATTCAACCCTTATTGTTTGGCTATGCTATTTGCTCCATCTGTTGAGATGAAAACTGTCCCCTGTCAGCTTTAGGTAGAATTATGGGTGCTTAGAAAAAGCTGTGTTTTACTTGCTTCGCTGAGTAGACTGCCCCTTTTGTCCAGTCACCATCGAGTTTGCCTGAAGCATCCAGCAAACAGTTTGCAGCTGCTCTTTAGTCGGGGTATTTCTGTTTTTAAGCATTTGGCCTAAAGAGTCAACTCTTTCGTTTGCTCTGCAGTCTCCTCAAATATTTATGGGATTTCTATAAAGAGCAGCTGTACTGTAGTTTCATGTTCCTGAGCTTTAAATCCCATCTCCAGTGCTTTAGATAAATATCCTAAAAGGAACTGTTTCGTCTCTTTGGCTGAATTGTCTGGAGCCTCTGAAAGCAAACCTGGCTTTTCCTAATAGCTAAATCCACACTAAAATCAGGCACAAGTGGGAGTGTGCTGAGACTGATGTGCTGTAATTACTAACACACATGCTAATCTAGATAACGAGTACAACCACACCAACAGCTTTCAAAGAAAAACTGACAGAGGCCGCAGAAAACTGGCAATTCGAGAATGGCCCTGATAACAAGCCTGTGACATTTGAAAACAAGTAGTTATGCAGGATTGTAATTTAACACTGGGTGTGTCTAGCATTCTTTCAGTTGTATGGGAGAAGAATAAAACAAATTAAATTAAGACTTGAAAGGGAATTACAGATTTTGAAATAGGTCCAGGGATATATTCCTGTGGAAAATATTGAATTTTGCATTGAAAATGATGCATTTGAATTCATTTTATACTTTTCAATTGATTAATTGATGGTCTTAAAAGAAAGAAATAACATAATGACATTCAAACTTTTAATCAAGAGCTAAACTAGCATTTCACCAAAATTAAACAGCCATTTGTCAAAATTAATGTCTCTTTCAGAGAAGTATTGTAATCTTCTGGTCTGAATTTAGAGAGACACTGCACCAATTCTCTAGTGCTTCCTCTTTATAAATGTCATCTTCTCTCAAACCTCCCATTAATTCATCACAATGCTTATCTCCCTAAAATTACTAAAATGCTACATCTGCTCAATATTACTATATCAATGTGAAAGTTGGAGTATCAGCAAGACATTGAAAACTAAACTAAATACTGCAGAGCAGTAAAATCGACGTTTCAGGCAAAAGCCCTTCATCAGGAATAAAGGCAGAGAGCCTGAAGTGTGGAGAGATAAGCTCGAGGAGAGTGGGGGTGGGGAGAAAGTAGAAACCTGGAATCTTTCAGGTTTCTATGAGATTCTCCCTTCTTCTAAACTCCAGTGAATATATTTGAATTTGAGTTGCAGTGGGAGAGGGACTCCCTGAGATTCTTGTATAGAGAGGAGGAAAACTTCCTCAAGGCAGGCACTCTGCCTGTATTCCTGATGAAGGGCTTTTGCCCGAAACGTCGATTTTACTGCTCCTCGGATGCTGCCTGAACTGCTGTGCTCTTCCAGCACCACTAATCCAGAATCTGGTTTCCAGCATCTGCAGTCATTGTTTTTACCTAAATACTGCAGAGGCATACTTTCTGAGACATACGATGGACATTCGTCAGATAACATCCGTAACTAATGACGTTTTGAGGCCAGTAATTCCATGGGATTAGTTTGAGCAGATGTTCAAATAGAAATATAGAAGGTAGGAGCAGGAGCAGGCCATTTAACCCCTTGAGCCTGCTGCACCTTTCAATATGATCTTGACTGATCAATGCATTCAATATCCTAAGCTTGTCCTCCCCCAATATCGCTTTATCCCTTTAGCTACAAGAGCTATATCTACCTCCTTTTTGAAAACACAATGTTATCGCCTCAACCACTTTCTGTGCTAGTGAGCTCCACAGACTCACCACTCTTTTGGCAAAGAAATTTCTCCTTATCTCAGTCCTAAACTATTTACCCCATATCCCTAAAATATGACCTCTGGTTTGAACTCCCCCACCATTGGGAACATCCTCTCTGCATATAACCTGTCTAGTCCTGCTGGAATCTTTGAGATTCTCCCTTCTTCTAAACTCCAGTGAATATATTTGAATTTGAATTGAATTTATTGTCATGTGTACCGAGGCACAGTGAAAACCTTTGTCTTGCAAGCAATACAGGCAGATCACAGAGTTAAATAGCATAGATAGTAAATAATAGGTAAACAGTGACAAAAACAAAAACACAGGTACAGGCAAATGTTAAGAGTTTGTGAGTCCATTCAATATTCTAACAACAGTAGGGTAGAAACTGTTACGAAACCAGATGGTGCATGTGTTCAGGCTTCTGTACCTTCTCCCCGATGGTAGAAGTTGTCGAAAAGCATTGCCAGGGTGGGATGGATCTTTGAGAATGCTGTTGACAGCGGGCCTGGTAGATGGAATCCTTAGAAGGGAGGTTGGCCTTTGTGATTGTCCAGGCTGAGTTCACCGCTCTCTGTAACTGCCTCCGATCTTGAATGGTCCAGTTGCCATACCAGGCAGTGATACATCCAGACAGAATGCTCTCAATGGTGCACCTATAAAAGTTGGCAAGGGTATTTGCTGTCATGCCAAATTTCCTCAGCTGCCTGAGGAAGTAGAGACATTGTTGGGCCTTTGTAACCAGTGCACCCACATGAAGAATCCAAGAAAGTTTGTTGTGGATGACCACTCCCAGGAGCTTGACACTCTCCACTCATTCCACCTCTGTGCTGTTAATGTGTAGGGGGGCATGAGCAGCATCCTGCCGAAAGTCAATAATGAGTTCCGAGGTTTTGTTGGCATTGAGAGTGAGGTTGTTCTCAGTGCACCATTTTTTGAAATCTTCCACCTCCCGTCTGTAGTCTGTTTCGTCGCCATCTGAAATTCGACCAACTATGGTAGTGTCATCAGCGAACTTGTAAATGGCATTAGTCTGGTATATGGCGACACAGTCATAGGTATACAGTGACTAGATAATGGAGCTGAGTACACATCCCTGGGGGGCTCTGGTGTTGAATGTTAGTGAGGATGAAATATTGTCCCAAATCTTCACTGATTATGACCTGTGGGTCAGGAAACTGAGGATCCAGTTGCAGAGAGTGGGGCTTAGTCCGAGATCACTAAGTTTAGTAATCAGTCTCGAGGGGATAGTAGTGTTGAAGGCTGAACTGTAGTCAATTAATATAATCCTAAGCAATTCAATCTCTCCTCATGCATCAGTCCTGCCATCCCAGGAATCAATTTGCCTGCATTCCGTCTACAGCTAGAACTTAGATAAGGAGACTAAGACTGCACACAATATTCCAGGTGTAGCATCACCAATGCCCTGCATAATCACAGCAAGACATCCTTGTTCCTGGACTTGAATTTTCTTTTCAAAGTCAATATACAGTTTGCTTTCTATACTGCCTCTGCACCTGCACATTTACATTCATCAACTGGTGCACTAGGACACCCAAGAATCGATGAAGATTCCCCCTTTTCAATTTACAGCTATTCAAATAATAATCTCCCTCCCTATTTTTGCGACCAAAGTGAATAACTTCGTGTTTGTCCACATTATACTGCATCTGCGTTGCATTTTTTTAAGCCTGTCCATTATAACATCACTGCATCCTCCCCACAGCTCACCCTCCCACCCAGCTAAATTTAGAGATACTACATTTAGTTCCCTTATCTAAATCATTAACATATACTGTGAAGAGACAACTAAAATCCTTTAGCTCATACTTATGAGAATTGGTAGTGAATGGTGAACTTGAGCAGAGCAAGAGGAAGACAATGAGAAAATACACTGATAGTTTAAGAAGCAACGTAAGTATAACATTTAAGAACAATATCATTGCTGGCTGCAGGGCCTGTGGAAGAAAAACTGGGCGTCCCATCCCACTCTTACTTATAACCCAGGTTAAAGTTGAGCTTCTTTGCTTGATGCTGGAGTTAGTCACCAGCAGTTCATGTTGATCTCTTCCTGTATCACTCCCACCACCTGATATAATAACGTAGGAAAATACACAACTTCTTGTTTGATGGCTGCTGTAGTCAGGGTGATGCTGCTGTTCTTGACATTCTGGCACAACTTGCCCGCAATGCAGCATTCCTGGGAGGAAGTTAAGACAGGTCTCAGTGCTTGAACTTGGATTGCCATTGTTGGACTGAAGGTGGTGGCTACTAAGTAGGATTTGAGGCTTTTTACATGAAAACATCGGAAAAATCTCCACAGTGCTTTTGATTTGAAACCCATCCTGCCAAGCATTACCTGGATAAATTGTTTTGTAAATATTTCTCCTAATTTTTCCATATATGCTTAATTAATATAATTGGACAGTGTGTGTATCTCTTTATACCAGTTACGCTTTTTTCATGCAATAATTTGAAGGCTAATATGCCCTTTTTAAATGACAAATCAACAACTTTGTGACAGTGCTAGCATTAAAAATTGCTGTCTTTTGAGAAGTACACTCAGTTCCCAAAGGACTGCCATCATACTTTCATGATACAGCCGTACTGTTATCTCAAGACAGCTGCCAAATATCTGGACATTTTATCCTTGGCCAGCTCTTCCCCACTGTGTTGCCTCTCTGATCTTCATGTGACACAGACAGTGTAGCTTTCACTCCATCATCTGTGCTCCATTACCAGACCTCTCCTGTACATTACATTCTTTTATGTTCTCCTTTCTATGTATATTTTGCTCTGCACAGCCATCAATTATTAAACAGAGCCTCTAATACTTCATGTAATTTTACTTGCATTGATAACATTTTTAAGATAAATGTTAAAATAATCTCACATTTGTGTCTCTTCTATTTTCTGTTTCTTTGCTACTTCTTTTACAAATCCCATGGGCAATCTTCAGGATGCCTTCAATTGTAAGATTCAGGAAAAGCTCAATGGGTAAAAACAATGCCTAGAGCTGAAAATGTGTTGCTAGAAAAGCACAGCAAGTCAGGCAGCATCCAAGGAACAGGAGAGTCGAAGTTTCGGACATAAGCCCTTCTTCGGGCTTATGCCCAAAACGTCGATTCTCCTGTTCCTTGGATGCTGCCTGACCTGCTGTGCTTTTCCAGCAACACATTTTCAGCTCTGATCTCCAGCATCTGCAGTCCTCACTTTCTCCTTAAAAACAATGCCTCTCAAGTTTAAGCATTGCTGCCATGCTGTTACATCCCAGAATAATGTTGCTCTGGTAACATCAACCATTAAACTGCTGCACAATCCTGAAAAAAGGAAAATCTGCTGTGATCTTCAGAAATTCATGCTAGTTGCACTATTCCAAGATCTTAAAAATCTAAAACTCTTACTTGGGGATGAGGAATATGGGGACATGCCTTCTACAAATGTATAATGTCCTGCAAATTTCATTTTTATTTAAGGGATACTTTATATAACTTTCACCTCCATAGGAAAAGAAGCCCAAGAATCCAGAAAGAGGAGTGGAGTTTTTCCAAAAAACATCTGTGAGAAAAGCAGAGAGAGGCTCTAAACCTTTAAGTTCCAGTAAAACTGTGCTGAAGGAGAAAAAGGTTCCCGAATCTGAGAGAGGTAAGCCTATTGCAGTGAGATCATGATGTTCATGTTAAGTTATAAATCTAGTCTCTGATGATATGGAGACAGGAAGGTCTGGGTCAATAATCCAGCAGAAATTTAAAAGCTCGTTGGACAAGCATGGACTAATAAAGGAGACTTTATCATGCTGACTAACTTGATCTCATTTTTTGATGAGGTAACAAAGAATGTGAATGAATGCACTGCATCTGTACATGAACTTTCAAAATGCCATGCATGATCACAGCAAGACATCCTTGTTCCTGGACTTGAATTTTCTTTTCGAAGTCAATATACAGTTTGCTTTCTATACTGCTTCTGCACCTGCACATTTACATTCATCAACTGGTGCACTAGGAGTCTGATAAAATACCATGTATGAGGCTGTCAACATAACTGAAATCCAAATAAGGTGAATACAGATTGGATACAAAATTGCCTATGGGATAGCAATCAGAGAATGGTGGTGTATTTCAGACTTCAGAGTTTGAGTTCCAAGGGCACTGGTGGTCCTTGGTACATGCTGATTATCTAAACTTGTAGGTACTGAACACAGTTTTGAAAATTGAATCTGAAACAAAACTTAAGAATGTAACAAATGGTGAGTAAGTTATTAAGAGACTGAAAGAGTATGTAGGTTGGTGGAAAGGGAAGGCACAACAAATGAAGTTCAACATAGGAATATAAGAGATATTGGGAGGAAGAATGAGGAGGCACAATATGTCTTAGGAATACTCAAATGTTTGTGACTTATTGAAGGTGGGGATATGAGTTCCCGGACTTTTTAAATAAAAGCATGGCCTGGATTTTCACACTCAAAGTGAGTTTGGAAAATCAAGAAATGTCTTGGCTTGCATTAGTCACCTTGGGAAAACTTCCCTGAGTGACAGGAACTTTGTTCTGGAGAGGGGTGCTGGGGTTGTGGTGGTGACTTCGTCATATAAAAACCTTCTGTTTTGAGAAAGCCCATTCAACACCATGTAAATCCCCTCAACTACTTCCTCCCTCATAAAAATAATCATTTTTTTTGGTAACTCCACATCCAATCCTTCAACAAACTCTTCAATCTGTTAATCACAATTGAGTTTACAAGTGGCTTCCTTCCTTTCCCCACTGCCTACTATGATTATGCTAAATTGTCAACATTTGTCAAACAGTAATAATGGTATAATGATAGCAGCTAGCGTGATGCCAACAAACAGCAATTGAAATGGATGTAAGTTTGCTCGCTGAGCTGGAGGGTTCGTTTTCAGACGTTTCGTCACCATACTAGGTAACATCATCAGTGAGCCTCTGTTACAGTTTAGATTAGATTAAACTAGATTACTTACAGTGTGGAAACAGGGCCTTCGGCCCAACATGTCCACACCGACCAGCTGAAGCACAACCCCACAGACCCATTCCCCTACATTTACCCCTTCACCTAAAACTACAGGCAATTTAGCATGGCCAATTCACCTAACCTGCACATTTTTGGATTGTGGGAGGAAATCGGAGCACCCGGAGGAAACCCACGCAGACACAGGGAGAATGTGCAAACTCCACACAGAGAGTCACCTGAGGCAGGAATTGAACCCGGGTCTCTGGCGCTGCGAGGCAGCAGGGCTAACCACTGTGTCTTGCAAGGTTTTTCTTATACAAAACTACTGTGCAAGAACTGTATAAACACCACATTGGACAAACAGGCAGAAAACTCACCACCAGGATACGTGAACATCAACTAGCCACAAAAAGACATGACCCACTCTTATTAGTATCTTTACTAGATGAGGAAGAACACCACTTCGACTGGGACAACGCATCCATCCTTGGACAAGCCAAACAGAGACACCCACGAGAATTCCTAGAAGCATGGTCCTCCAACTAGAACTCTGTCAACAAACACATTGATTTGGATCCCATTTACCACCTCCTGAGAAAAAGAACAGAAAATGACATCACCACAGGAAATGACATCACTGACCCAATGAACCCTAAATATATATATAAAAAGCAGGCCATACAGCCAGTGCTTCACCGGAAGGTGAATAACGATGTTACTAGTATGATGATGAAACGTCTGAAAATGTCTCCAGCACAATGAGCAAACCTACATCCAGAACCTCAACCTGAGCTACAAATCTTCTCAACACCTGCTAGCAGTTGAAATTGCAGCCACATATTCATTAATAAAAACCAAAAAAACTGCGGATGCTGTTAATCAGAAACAAAACAGGAATTGCTAGAAAAGCTCAACAAGTCCAGCAGCATCTGTGAAGAGGAATCAGAATTAATGTCTCGAGTCCGGTAACCCTTCCTCAGTTCAAGGGAAGGGTTACTGGATCTGGAACGTTAAATCTGATTTTTCCTCACAGGTGCTGCCAGACCTGCTGAGCCTTTCTAGCAAATTCTATTTTTGTTTGTGCCATATGGATGAGAATGGAGTAGTGTAGGTTAGATTGTCTTCAGATTGGTTCCACAGGTCGGCGCAACATCGAGGGCCCAAGGGTCTGTACTGCACTGTAATGTTCTACGTTTTATATATTTTCTACTCACAGACAAAAGAGGGCTTCTTAAATTTTATTTCTAAAAAATTAGGCTCCTCAACAGTCCAAGAGAACAGCCCAAGCATTCTATCTGGATGCATGGCGTGGTATGGACATCTACTTTTCCCAAGAATGCAAGAAACTACAGACAATCACGAACACAGCCCGGTCCATTACGCAAACTAGCCTTCCATCTATTCACTCCATGTGTAATTCCCACTGCCCCGGGAGAGCAACCAACCTAATAAGAGACCCCTCTCAGCCCAGTTATACTCTCTTCCACCCTCTTCCATCAGGAGAAAATTTGAAAGTTTGAATACATGTACCAACAGATTCATGAACAGCTTCTTCCCTGCTATTATCAGACTTTTGAATGGACTTCTCAAATATTAATATTGAGCTCTCCCTCTACATCTTCTCTGCAGCACTGTATTCTGCACTCTGCTATCTTGATGCACTTTGTATGGTACGAGCTGCCTGTATAGCATGCAAAACAACACTTTTCACTGTATCCTGTGACAATGATAAATCAAACTCAAACTAAAGAAAAAGGGTGGGACCATCAATCCTGTGAGTGCTAGATATCAAGGGATGTACAGCTTTGGATTAAGAGAAAAAGAGAGGTTTATGAGGACTCAAGAAGAGGCCATAGAGGAGTATAGAATGTGCAAGAGCGAACTGAAAAAATAAATTAAGAGAAGGGAAAGGGGAGATGAAAAGATACTGGCAGGAAAACTAAAGAAAAGTCCTAAGTTGCAGGTAAGTTAAGGGCAAAAAGATAACAAGGAGGGTCCATGAACGACCACAGGAGTAATTTGTGCATGGAGCCAGAGGATATAAAGTAGGGTGCTCAATGAATACTTTGGGTCAGTGTTCACTAGTGAGAGGGACGATATGTGCATAGAATGTCTGTGATACAATTAGAGAAATTAGCATAGACAGAGGAGATTCTGAGTGGTCTGGCAGGCTTAAAAGTAGGTAAGAGCTGGAAATGTGTCGCTGGAAAAGTGCAGCAGGCCAGGCAGCATCCAGGGAACAGGAGAATCGACGTTTCGGGCATAAGCCCTTCTTCAGGAATGAGGAAAGTTTGTCCCGCAGGCTAAGATAAAAGGTAGGGAGGAGGGACTTGGGGGAGGGGCGTCGGAAATGTGATAGGTGGAAAGAGGTCAAGGTGAGGGTGATAGGTCAGACTGGGGTGGGGGCGGAGAGGTCGGGAAGAAGATTGCAGGTTAGGAAGGCGGTGCTGAATTTGATGGATTTGACTGAGACAGGCTGGGGGGAGGGGAAATGAGGAAACTGGTGAAACCCGAGTTCATCCCTTGTGGTTGGAGGATTCCTAGCCGGAAGATGAGGCGTTCCACCTCCAACCGTCATTTCGCTGTGGTCTGACGATGGAGGAATCCAAAGACCTGCATATCCTTGGTGGAGGGGGAGGGGGAATTGAAATGTTGAGCTACAGGGTGGTTGGGCTGGTTGGTCCGGGTGTCCCAGAGGTGTTCTCTGAAACGCTCCGCAAGTAGCCGGCCTGCCTCCCCAATATAGAGGAGGCCACATCGGGTGCAAAGGATATCCTCTTCGTAGGATATGTGGAACAATCCATCTTCCGCAACTACACTGGCCCCACCCCCCACCTTTTCCTCCGCTACATCGATGACTGTATCGGC
>NC_057721.1:61082365-61085589 GCF_004010195.1 Chiloscyllium plagiosum | reverse complement strand
GAGAGGTGGGGAAGAAGATTGCAGGTTAGGAAGGCGGTGCTGAGTTCGATGGATTTGACTGAGACAAGGTATTTCCCCTCCCCCCACCTTGTCTCAGTCAAATCCATCGAACTCAGCACCGCCTTCCTAACCTGCAATCTTCTTCCCGACCTCTCCTCCCCCACCCCAGTCTGACCTATCACCCTCACCTTGACCTCTTTCCACCTATCACATTTCCGACGCCCCTCCCCCAAGTCCCTCCTCCCTACCTTTTATCTTAGCCTGCGGGACAAACTTTCCTCATTCCTGAAGAAGGGCTTATGCCCGAAACGTCAATTCTCCTGTTCCCTGGATGCTGCCTGGCCTGCTGCGCTTTTCCAGCGACACATTTCCAGCTCTGATCTCCAGCATCTGCAGACCTCACTTTCTCCTTAAAAGTAGGTAAATCTACCAGCCGGGTGAAATAATTTTCAGGTTTTTAAGTGAGGCATGCAAGGAAATAGGGGCACTGGCATTAATTTTCAATTTCCCACTGGCCATAGGAAAGGAGCCAGAGGACTGAGGACAGCCAATGTGGTACCGTTATTCAAGAAGGGAGCACAGGATGAACCATGAAACTATAGGTCAGTCAGTGTAACCTCAGTGGTGAGGAAGGTATTGGAAGCAATTCTGATGGACATAATTAATCTGTATTTGGAGAGTCATGGTTTTGTTAAAGGGCGGTCATGTCTGACCAACTTGCTGGAATGTTTTAAAGAGATGATCAGGTGTGCAGATGAGAACAATGTTTTTGGTATATTCTAATTAGACTTCAGCAAGGCTTTTGATAAGGTTTCACATGGGAACAAAGGCAAGAGCCCATGGAATCCAAGGAAATTTAGCAAGTTGGATCCACAATTGGCTGAGTAGCAGGAAGCAGAAGATGTTTGAGGGGTATTTTTCTGATTGGAATTCTGTGTCCAGTAGGGTCCCATAGGGTTCCAGCTCTGTGAAGAGTCATCTAGACTTGAAACGTTAGCTTGCTGTCTCTCCATGGATTCTGCCTGATGCGCTGTGATTTTCAGCAATTGATTGTTTTCAGGGTCCCATAGGGATGCTGTTTTGTGGTTTATATAAATAATTGATTTCCATTTCAGCAATGAATTTTAAAAATAAGTAGTGTCTATAAAAGTACTAAGCATTCAAACAATAATGAGAGTGTCATTACATCTTGAAATGAGGGAGTAATGTCACTGCAAAATATCTGAATTCTTTCACTGTATGTTGTATTTTGATTGCAAAATTATTGAGAGAAGAAGCTGTTTCAAGTGTCATTGCTGTGACGAAGTTTCGAACTTTATGTTAACCTTCTGTCTACAGGGCTGATTCTGGAACCTTACCTTCCTATAGCTACGCCAGCAGGTGAAGCTAGAGCCAGCAAGAATGGATGTGTCAGCTCACAATCCTTAGAGTATTTGGAAATGAATTGTCCTCTCCCCAGAACCCCTATGCCTATCAGACAACATGGCTGTCAGCCACTAGAAACTGTGAGCACAAAACAAGGGGCAAAGGGCATATATCCCAGTGTGAACAGTAAATATCCTACCTGCAAGGGGCAAGATCAAATTGAACTAATTTCTCAGCAGAAAGCCATGGGACCTTCTGGGATTTTGTCTTACTCATCCACTGAACAGACTGCAGTTTCAATTCAGCAGCATGGGTGTTTAAGGTCCATGAAAACACTGAGTCATCCTAGTCACACCATTCCAACGCATGAAGAAAAGAAAGACCTTATGGGATCCCAGATGGTGTCCCATGTTCCATCTGTTTCCAATAATGCAAGATCCATTGAAATGGGCAATCCTTATATGGTTAAAAGCAGGGGCAAGTTTCCAATGATGGGCATTGGTCAGATGCTGAGAAAACGGAATCAAACGATACAATTAAAAATGGACAGACCCAAAGAAACGTGTTGTCCTGAGTTTCCCACATCAGATATTATACAGAAGATGCTGTGTACTTCTGGTAGTCTGGAGCCCCAGTGCTGATTTCAGTTGTCAACCAGAATTAAATGTTGATGTAACTTATCTCAAAGGGACACACATCGAGTTTGCAGAATTGTTCACTATATTTTTTCCATGCGTATTTCTTCGTAAAGTTTCTCAGGAACATATCTTGAAAATATTTAATCTAAATTTAGAATGCAAAGCTAGTTTGAATGGCGCAAGGCCAAATGTTTGTTCACGTATCTGTATAATTTGAAACAGCACAAAGTTAATTGATTCTGTGTATAATAACAGCATGAAAACCTTTGTAAAAATAACATTGTTCGTTGGATCATTTTCATTTGAGAATTGTGAACTTTTCAACTGATGCTGAATTTTTTGACATTGTAGGCAGCCACCCATCAAAGGGCTGAAGGTATTATACTTGAGAAACATTTAATTGTGTTTTTATTCCATACATGTGCTATTAGAGTCATAGAGTCATAGAGATGTACAGCATGGAAACAGACCCTTCGGACCAACCTGTCCATGCCAACCAGATACCCCAACCCAATCTAGTCCCACCTGCCAGCACCCGACCCATATCCCTCCAAACCCTTCCTATTCATATACCCAACCAAATGCCTCTTAAATGTTGCAATTGTACCAGCCTCCACCACATCCTCTGGCAGCTCATTCCATACATGTACCACCCTCTGCGGGAAAAAGTTGCTCCTTAGATCTCTTTAATATCTTTCCCCTCCCACACAAAACCTATGCCCTCTAGTTCTGGACTCCCCGACTCCAGGGAAAAGACTTTGTCTATTTATTCTATCCATGCCCCTCATAATTTTGTAAACCTCTATAAGGTCACCCCTCAGCCTCTGACGCTCCAGGGAAAACAGCCCCAGCCTGTTCAGCCTCTCCCTGTAGCTCAGATCCTCCAACCCTGGCAACATCCTTGTAAATCTTTTCTGAACCCTTTCAAGTTTCACAACATCTTTCCGATAGGAAGGAGACCAGAATCGCACGCAATATTCCAACAGTGGCCTGACCAATGTCCTGTACAGCTGCAACATGACCTCCCAACTCCAGTACTCAATACTCTGACCAATAAAGGAAAGCATACCAAAAGCCTTCTTCACTATCCTATCTACCTGCGACTCCACTTTCAAGGAGCTATGAACCTGCACTCCAAGGTCTCTTTGTTCAGTAACACTCCCTAGGACCTTACCATTAAGTGCATAAGTCCTGCTAAGATTTGCTTTCCCAAAATGCAGC
>NC_057721.1:61078157-61082232 GCF_004010195.1 Chiloscyllium plagiosum | reverse complement strand
AACTTGCTAATCAGTCTCCCATGGGGAGCCTTGTCGAACACCTTACTGAAGTCCATATAGATCACATCTACTGCTCTGCCCTCATCAATCTTCTTTGTTACTTCATCAAAAACTCAATCAAGTTTGTGAGACATGATTTCCCGCTCACAAAGCCATGTTGACTATCCAGAATCAGTCCTTGCCTTTCCAAATACTGTCCCTCAGGATTCCCTCCAACAACTTGCCCACCACCGAGGTCAGGCTCACAGGTCTATAGTTCTTGTCCTTACCACCCTTCTATTCTTTTACTGAATCAAAATTGTCAGCATTCTTCTGAAACAATTATGTATTCTTTTGTTAGAAGGTGAGACATTTAACAAAAAAACTGAAGAGATCATGAAATCTAGCAAATACCATGAGAAACTGGCATATACTATTTAATGCTGACTATTGTTTGCAATTTTATATACATATGTAATATATAAAAGCAATATCCTTGATTTAAAATTCTTTGCATTGTTTTAAAAAATTTTCTTTTAACATCATATAAGGCATTTTATTAAAAAACAAATTAACCCTTTTTTTGCCAGATTTGTGTTTAAATTTACATTTAGAGTTTGTAGAATAGAATGTTGCAAAGATATGTTCAAATGTTTAGTTGATTTTATTGGCTAGTATAGAACTATCTATGCATAGTTTGGCAATCACACTCTCAGTAATATTTCTCTGAGGAGCCAGTCGATATTTACTGTGCAAGAACTTTTTAAACAAGACTGCACAGCTACAGTAATCACTAAAATTGGAGTGTCAGGGGTAATGAAGACTAAAATGTGAATCAGAAAATACTTGTTTTTCCCAGTGCATCCCATTCTTAGTTTTGAGAGGATCCTGACTGATATCAAGAGTTCTTCTCTTGGGTGACATTTGTCAGAATCTGCTTTTTGTTTTATTGGTTCAGCCAAAGTGAGCTGCTTATATTGGCTTCAACAGTCATTAGCTGCAAGAAATCTATGATCCACACAAGAGGCTGGGACACATAATGTGATACAGAATTAGGTGACTGCAAGTCAACATCAACTTTGAACTCTATGGAAATAAAAATTGGGAGAGATGTAAATTTGGCAACTTGCTGTTGCCTCTTACTTACACTAACAGACAAGAATAGTATCTAGTCCAGTGATTGAGGGAGAGAGCATCAACAACAAAACTTAAATTTGCATGGTTTTTATTTCTTATTCTCTGAAGGAAAGGAATATTGTGAAATGAGTGAAGCAAATCCCAGCATTTTTCATTTAGTGGTCAGCTTACTCCCTACCAGATTCTGGATTAATGGTGCTGGAAGAGCACAGCAGTTCAGGCAGCATCCGAGGAGCAGTAAAATCGACGTTTCGGGCAAAATGCCCTCCAGTCCTGGATTCCCCCACCTCAGGGGAAAAAAAGGCCTTGTCTGTTTACCCTAGCCATGCATTTATAGACCCCTGTAAGGTCACCCCTCAGCCTCTGATACAGCAAGGCCATGATAAAAATGTGCATAACCTATCAATCAACTTATAACCGTCCTAATGTGTTTGACCTTAAGACCATAATAAAACCATAAGAAATAGGAACAGAAGTACACTATTTGGCCCCTCAAGCCTGTTCCATCTTTCAATAAAATCATGACTTCTCCAACATTCCTCACGTCCACTTTCCTGCCCTTTCACTGTCACACTTGATTCCCCTACTGATCAAGAATTTAAAATGTCTGCTGCTGTAATTCATGGCTATTCTCCTGTAAAACTATTTTAATATTAAATCTTCCTTCATTGTGGACAAAGAATTTCTTGCACAGAATATAATCCAATACTGAAATACACAATAAAATTGATTAGCAATTTGGAGTTGCACAGGATTGGATATAATGTTGTAGGCACTGTTACAGGAACCATGTTGTCATCTGATTCGCAGCCTCCCATTGGCTTCACCCATAAGGAATTGTTTTTCCTCAGCCTCTTTTCTCTCACTGTGTATCCCTGATCTTGGATTCAGTGTTATGTACAGAGCTGCCTAAAAATGAAAGCTTTTTTTTTCCTTCTACAGACGGAAACATTGCTTACAATCAATGGTTTAATGGCAGATTATTTTCTAAATAAATTGCAAGGGAAATTCTAATTGGCAAATAACATAGAGTCACAGAGATATACAGCACAGAAACAGACACTTCAGTCCAACTCGTCCATACCGACCAGATATCCCAACCCAATCTAGTCCCACCTGCCAACACCCGACCCATATCCCTCCAAACCTTTCCTATTCATATACCCATTCAAGGCCTTTTAAATGTTGCAAATTGTACTAGCCTCCACCACTTCCTCTGGCAGCTCATTCCATATACATACCACCCTCTGCATGAAAAGATTACCCCTTAGATCTCTTTTGTATCTTTCCCCTCTCCCCTTAAATCTATGCCCTCTACTTCTGGACTCCCCCACTCCACAGAAAACACTTCGGCCATTTATCATATTCATGCCCCTCATGATTTTATAAACCTCTACAAGGCCATCCCTCAGCCTCCAATGCTCCAAGGCAAACAGCCCCAGCCTGTTCAGTTTCTCCCTATAGCTCAAATCCTCCAACCCTGGCAACATCCTTGTAAATCTTTTTTGAACCCTTTCAAGTTTCACAACATCTTTCCGATAGGAAGAAGACCAGAATTGCACGCAATATTCCAAAAGTGGCCTAACCAATGTCCTGTACAGCCGCAACATATCCTCCCAACTCCTGTACTCAATACTCTGACCAATAAAGGAAAGCATACTAAACGCCTTCTTCACTATCCTATCTACCTGTGGTTCTACTTTCAGGAGCTATGAACCTGCACTCCAAGGTCTCTTTGTTCAGCAACACTCCTTAGGGCCTTACCATTAAGTGTATAAGTCCTGCTAAGATTTGCTTTTCCAAACTGCAGCACCTCGCATTTACCTAAATTAAACTCATCTACCACTCCTCAGCCCATTGGTCCATCTGATCAATTTCTCATTGTAATCTAACGTAACCGTCTTCGTTGTCCACTGCAGTGTTAGAATTTTTTTTTAATTATCTACTGAATGTAAACAGTATATTTGAATATTGCTGAAAAGGGAGGCATGTTTCTAGTGTTCTTCATCTTGTTCTCATCATATCAAAAGTGATAATACCAAACATCAAGCTTTCACAGTAAGTTACACTACAGGATGTTTGGAAGTCACTTTGATTGGCATTTTCATGGAGAAGATAACAAAGAACAATGTGCTCCCAAAGCCTCTGGGTAATTCAGGAAAGGGATAAGGCCTGAAGATATTCCTTCTCTTTACAGCGAATATGTCCCAACGTAGAATATATGTCACTTTTAGCAGGTGTAAATGAAACATCTTATGCACTCAATTGATTACATTAAATTATTTGATAATGTAGCTATTAGCATGCTCAGGATTGTTCAACACTTCTCATCACCATTGGTCCCTCAGATGAGGATGACTCTCTTTCACTGTCAGGGTGGCTGTACAGATTGATACAACTATGGCAGGCTCTGTTACACTTAGGGCAGGTGATGGTCACGGGAAGGGGTGGGTGGGACATTGCTGTGGCAGTGTGCTGTTTTTGCTGTTTCCTCCTGGCATCCATTGTTTCTTAATGGCAAGTCTCAAGGTGCCAAATGCCTTCCCGGATGCTCCTCCACTTTAGATGGTCTTGGGCCATTGATTCCCAGGTGTCTGTGGGAATGCTGAAGTTTGCCAGTGAGGCCTTGAGGGTATCACTGAAGTGCTTCCTCTGTCTCCTCACAAAGTCACATCTAACAACAAACATTTTAATTTCAGGTTTTCAAGTGCGGGCAGGTTGAGTCATATGTACTACCGCAAGTAAACGAAGGAACATAGAGTCATAGAGATGTACAGCATGGAGACAGACCCTTTGGTCCAATCCGTCCATGCCGACCAGATATCCCAACCCAATCTAGTCCCACCTGCCAGCACACGGCCCATATCCCTCCAAACCCTTCCTATTCATAAACCCATCCAAATGCCTCTTAAATGTTGCAATTGTACCAGCCTCCACCACTTCCTCTGGCAGCTCATTC
>NC_057721.1:61072355-61078051 GCF_004010195.1 Chiloscyllium plagiosum | reverse complement strand
CATAATTTTGTAAACCTCTATAAGGTCACCCCTCAGCCTCCGACGCTCCAGGGAAAACAGCCCCAGCCTGTTCAGCCTCTCCCTGTAGCTCAGATCCTCTTACCCTGGCAACATCCTTGTAAATCTTCGTGTTCCTTCATTTGATCAGCAAATCATTCAGACACAGAACTTACCTAACTGACAATAATTCCAGCACTGAAATTCAGACAATCATCATTCAATTATGTGGTAGGCAGAAAATCTTTTTGTTTTGACAGAAAGATCCTGTTAGTGGAAAATACCATCTGATTCGGCACTGAATAGTGAAACAGTTTGCTCAACCTGGCGTTTAAATTTCTTGAGACTTTGTATTTGCAGTGTAATTTGAGGAAGACCCAGGTACATTTTAAGATCGGAAAATGGTGGCCTTTGGCATATTTGGGAGTTTGCATGATGCACTGCAAATAATTGTCCATGCTTCAGTTTGGTAACTTCTCATTCTTCTAAACTCTGGACCATAGATTCAATCACTCCTCATAGGAGAACTGCATCAATCTGGAGTTGAAGGAAATTATTATTATTAGTGAGAATGTTTTACTGGAAAAGTTAATGGGTCTGTAAGTTGATAAGTCCCTGGTACATACACCCCAGAGTGTTAAGGATTAGCTCTAGAGATAATGAATGTATTGTGATCTTCCAAACTTTTAGAGATGCTGGAATGATTCCTGCAGATTGGAAGCTGGCGAATGTCATCCCACTATTTAACAAAAATACAAAAGAGAAACAGAGAACTACAGACCTATCCGCCTTATTTCAGTTGTAGGGAAAATGATAGAATCTATCATAAAGGATATGATAAATGGGCACTTTGATATAAGTAGTCTGATTATCTTAGCATGAATATCAGAATGGACAATCCTGTTTGACAAACTATTTGAAGTTACCTGGAAATGTTACTAACAAAATTAACAAAGTGGGATTGATGGACATTTGTATCCGTGTTTTATCAGAACATGTTGTTATGGTCTTCCACAGAAGGCTGGATAACAAAATTAGAAAACATGGGATAGGAGGTAATGTACTGGCATGGATTAATATTGGCTGACAGGCAGAGAGCAAAGAGTAGGAGTAACTGTATCATCCATAAGAAGCTTAACACCATCCAGGCCCAACGCAGCCAGGTCACCACAACGACAAATATTCACTCATTCCAACACCAACGCTCAATAGCAACAGTATATATTATCTACAAGATGCACTGCAGAAATCCATCAAAGCTCCTGAGTCATCATCTTCTAAACCCACATACAATACCATCTGGAAGGACATGGAAGCTGATACATGGGTAACCCCCCATTTGTAATTTACTCCCAAGGCCACTCAGCATCCAAAGTTGGAAATATATCACCATTCTCTCAGTGTCACTGGGTGAAAATCCTGGAATTTCATTCATAAAGGGTTTGTCAGTGTACCTCCCCCAAATGGACTGTACCAGTTCAAGAAGACAATTCAACACCACCTTCTGAAGGACAGATAGGCAATAAACATCCAGTGAGAAAATAGAAAAGAAATCTTGCACTGGCAAACTATGTCAAGTGAGATATTAGAATGATCAGGACTTGGGGCTCTGGCTGTTCACAATATTTTTCAATGATTTGGACATAGTGACCACATGTAATAAATATTTCCACTTGAGCAGATAATGCGATGCTAAGCAAGAATGTACATTGTAAAGAAGACATAAAGTGATTTGAACAGCTTAGTGAGTTGGCAAAAACTTGGCAGCTAGAATATAATGTGGAAAAATGCGAGTTTATTCATTTTGGTCAGAAATCAAGAGTACAGAGTATTTTTTTAAATACTAAGAGGTTGGAAAGTGTAGATGTGCAAAGGGACCTGGGCATCCTTGTCAATAAGTGATTAAAGGATAATTAGGAAGGCCAGTGGAATGTTAGTCTTTATCACAAGAGGGTTTGAGCATAAGAATATTGAAGTCTTGCTTCAGTTGCACAGCAGCTTGATTAGACTGCACCTGCAGTATTGTGTACAGTTTTGGTCTCCTTATCTCAACAAAGATATTGTTGTCAGAGAGGGAGTGTAACAAAGGTTCACCAGATTGTTCCCAGCATGGCAGGGATGTCTTGAGAAGAGAGGTTGGGAAAACTTGGCCTTTATTCTCTAGAGTTTCAAAGAATGTGAGATGATCATGTTGAAATCTATTCCATATCTCGAGGAATCCTAGAATCCCTAGAGTGTGGAAGCAGGCCATTCAGCTCATCAAGTCCACATTTACCTTCCAAAGAGCATCCCACCCAGAACTAGCTCCCCCACCCTATCCTTGGAACCCTGCATTTCCCATGACTAATCCACCTAGCCTGCACATCCCTGGACACTATGGACAATTTAGCATGGCCAGTCCACCTAACTTGCATATCTTTGGACTGTGGGAGGAAACAGGAGCATCTGGAGGAAAAACATGTAGACACAGGGAGAATGTGCAAACTCCACACAGTCGCCCAGGCCTGGAATCAAGGATGGCCAAGGTAGATGCAGGTAAGGTGTTTTTCTTTGTTGTGGAGGTCTAAAATTTAATAGTGAGGGGGAACCATTTAGGACCGCAAAGAGGAAACTTTATTTTAGTAAGTGAGTTATGAATCTTTGGAATTCGCTACCCTGAGTGTACTGTGGAAGCTCAGTCTTTGAGTGTATTTAAAATAACGATTGATAGAATTCTGATTACCAAGGCATTATGGGGATAGTGTGGATAAAAGGCATGAAGGCATCGATCAGCAAAGATTATATTAATGGCAGTGCAGGCTTGACAAGCTAAACAGTCTATTCCTGTTCCTGTGGGCTGAATTTTAACAGTTTTTTAGCTAAGTCCAAGCTGCGTTGAGTTTTTTTAAGGAATTTCTGCAATGAGACATACTGAATTTCTTGCTGTATCTTATTTAGCTTCCCTCATTAACTATCTACTAAACTTCAATGGTATCCCTCACATACATTTCTAGTCACATCCTACCAGCCACCATTCCCAGAACAACTCACCATTCACTGGGCATCCCAGACTTAAGTGGCATCCCTTGTGTTCACATCATCTTTAAAAGCCCATTATGCACCCAGATAAGCACCAGCCATATGGAGCTGTGCTGCACAGGTCATGAAGTTTGTCCCAAATTGCCAGTGGGAAATGGGAGCCGGACTTTGTGGGAAGTGACCTGGAGATTCTGCTGGAGGAAAAAGAGTGGGACATCCTGCTCCCCAAGCTTGAAGTGGAGACCGCATCACTAGAACATGCCAGCCTTGTCTGAGGTTGCCATCCAGGTCAGTGCAGACTCAGCCATCTGGAGGAATGCAATGTAGGACAATGACCTTCACTACTCGATCACTATATATGCAGCCATCTTCTCTCTGATAACTCACACTGTATCTCTGGCACTGTACGCACCTTTCACCAAGGCCAATGCAATACCATGCTCACTCATTTCTGCAATATGTTCCCACACTTGCTGTCACTCACCCTAACCCTTCATGTCCTCTATGGTATCCATTCAATCATGCAGATATCTCTCCACCTGCACCCTATAACACTCACTTTCATATCAGATGCGAGTTTATTGATTTTAGTCAGAGAATCACGAGTACAGAGTATTTTTTTAAATACTAAAAGGTTGGAAAGTGTAGATGTGCAAAGGGACCTGGGTATCCTTGTCAATAAGTGATTAAAGGATAATTAGGAACGCCAGTGGAATGTTAGTCTTTATCACAGGAGGGTCCATGGTTGTTAAGTGTGTGTGGTTGCTGTTCATGGAGTGTGCTTTTGATGTTGGTGCCCAGTGTACAACATAGAGGTTCTTCAGAACAGTTGGTGAGCTGAATTCGCCAGGTACCTGCTCTTCTTTCCATGTCAAGTTTACTTGACATCCAGCTTGTTTGGTAAAATAGAAAGTTGCATGTTAATGAGGCAAGTTGGGCCATCAAGAAGGCATTCAACAAGAAATAATCCCCTTTAATTAGCAATTCGCTGCTGCCTAGCAAGAAACTATGGAAAGTATAAATCATGGATGAGATCCTTCTGATGTTGAGTTCAGCCTTGCCAGACTTGGTGCCTGTTTTAGCCACAAATCTCGCCATAGCCCATGTTGTTCAGACTCCTGTAAGAATTCTGTCCTGAGTCCTTGTCATGGGAATCAATTTAGTGAACCTTGGTTGAACTTATATGTGTAACAGAACCAATCTCTAACAGCTAATGGTTGGGGTAGAGTGCTTCCAGAAATGGTCTTTTCTCGACTGGGTTTGGTTAACAGTGGTAGAGCATGAAGCACTGGTGCATGTTGAATGGAATGGCAACTTGTTTTCCCAGCATTCTGTAGTTTATAGCATGATAGGTACAGTTGCAATAGATACATTGGCTAATGAGAATTATTAAGATTATCAGGCGCCATACATATGACATGTCTGGCCACGTCAGAATATCGAGCTGGACTCCTCAATTCTGCACCCAGGACTGTATGATGTTATCATATCGAGTGGAGTATAATGCAATCACCAACCTTTTATCTTTCAGAACCTTGTACAACGGCATTCCTTCATGATTCCTCCATAAGTAAAGAGACCAAAACTCCATATTACAGCCTAATAAATGCCCTGTAGTAGTAGTAAAACTACTACATAATAGTAGGATAACAAAGAAAAACAAACAGAACCAATCTCAATACTGTCCAAGACATTTTTTCTGAAGCTCTTCAAGTGAATTTCTGCATTCCACAAATGTTGGTGTTTGATTTTATCTGATTCTCAATGGTGGATCACTCACTCATTAATTACTTCTGAATATTAGGTACTGTAAATTGAACATTGATTTTTTAAAAATAATGTTTTTAAATGGCGAAGACACACCAAGGCTCCTTACCTGAATCTGAACAATCATAAACTTTATCTTATATCTTTATCATATATTTGTGTTTCTAGTATTTCCAAAAAGGATTTTTATTAACATTAATTCATGGGATGTGGGCGTTACTGGTTGGATAAGCAATTATTGCCCATCCTTAGTTGCTAAGAAGAGAATCCATACTGTGTGGAAACAGGGACCTGATCTGGTGTACCCTAGAACTCCGTTTCGGGAATTACCCCTTCACCAGGAACCTTCCTGAAGAAGGGATAATGCCCGAAACGTCGATTCTCCTGTTCCCTAGATGCTGCCTGACCTGCTGCGCTTTTCCAGCAACACATTTCCATAAGCAATTATTGCCCATCCCTAGTTGCTAAGAAGAGAATCCATACTGTGTGGAAACAGGGACCTGATCTGGTGTACCCTAGAACTCTGTGGGAAGCTAGGGAAGTGATTGCTGGGCGTCTTGCTGAGATATTTGTATCATCGATAGTCACAGGTGAGGTGCCAGAAGACTGAAGGTTGGCTAACATGGTGCCACTGTTTAAGAAGGGTAGTAAGGACAAGCCAGGGAAGTATAGACTAGTGAGCCTGACCTCAGTGGTGGGCAAGTTGTTGGAGGGAATCCTGAGGGTCAGGATGTACATATATTTGCAAAGGCGAGGACTGATTAGGGATAGTCAACATAGCTTTGTGCGTGGGAAATCATGTCTTGATTGAGTTTTTTGAGGAAGTAACAAAGAGGATTGATGAGGGCAGAGCGATAGATGTGATCTATATGGACTTCAGTAAGGCGTTCGACAAGGTTCCCCATGGGAGACTG
>NC_057721.1:61068905-61070556 GCF_004010195.1 Chiloscyllium plagiosum | reverse complement strand
TGACTCCATTTAGGTAGTAATCTGCCTTCCTGTTCTTGCCACTAAAGTGGATAACCACACATTTATCCACATTAAACTGCATTTGCCATGCATCCGTCCACTCACCTAGCTTGTCCAAGTCACCCTGTATTCTCCTAACATCCTCCTCACATTTCATCCTGCCACCCAGCTTTGTGTCATCAGCAAATTTGCTAATATTACTTTTAATACCTTCATCTTTATCATTAATGTACATTGTAAAAAGCTGCGGTCCCAGCACTGATCCTTGCGGCACACCACTGGTCACCGCCTGCCATTCCGAAAGAGAGCCATTTATCACTACTCTTTGTTTCCTGTCAGCCAACCAATTTTCAATCCATGTCAGTATTTCGCCCTGAATACCATGTGCCCTAATTTTGCTCACTAACCTCCTATGTGGGACTTTATCAAAAGGGGCACCTAAGGGGCAACCTTTTCATGCAGAGTGTGGCACGTGTATGGAATGAGCTGCCAGAGGAGGTGGTGGAGGCTGGTACAATTGCAACATTTAAAAGGCATTTGGATAGGTATATGAATAGGAAGGGTTTGGAGGGATGTGGGCTGGATGCTGGCAGGTGAGACCAGATTGGGTTGGGATATCTGGTCGGCATGGACGGGTTGGACTGAAGGGTCTGTTTCCATGCTGTACATCTCTATGACTCTATAACAGACCTTTCAGCCCAACAAGTTCACACCGATCCTCTGAAGAGTAACCCATCCAGATCCATTCCCCCACCCTATGTTTTCCTGACTAATGCACCTAACCTACACATTCCCAAACAATTCACCTGTCCTGCCCATATTTAGTTTGGGGGAGGAAACCGGAGCAAACCTGTGCAGACATGGGGAGAACACAGACAGTTGCCCAAGGCTGGAACCAAACCTGGGTCCCTGGCACTGTGAGGAAGCAGTGCTAACCACTGAGCCACCATGCCATCCCGGCCGATCTTAAGAAAGTGATGGTGAACTCTCATCTTGTGGCTGCAGTCCAGTTTTGTTGTAGGTATCCCCATAATGTCCTTAGGGAGGAAATTCCAAGATTTTGACTCAGTGACACGAAAGGGATGGCGATGTATTTTCAAATCAGGATGGCGAGTGGCTTGGAGGGGATCTTGCAGGTGGTGGTGCTCCCATGAATCTGCAGCCTTTGTCCTTCTAGATTTGGAACGTGCTGCCTAGGGAGCCTTGAAACTTTCTGCAGCGCATCTTGCAGATGGTTCAAACTGCTGCAACAGAGTGTCGACGGTAGAGGTCAGGAACATTTGTGGATGTGAGGCAAATTGAGTGGCTGCGTTGTGCTAGATGGTGTCAAGTTTCTTGAGCAGTGTTGAAGCTGCATCATCCAGGCTGTGATGATGCAGCCCCTTTAACAAGGTTATGTTGTCCTTCGTTTTTTTCAAGAGGGGCCATAAAGGTAGAGCTGCCGATTTGTTTGCTAATGGTCACTTTGAACTCCCCCATCCCTCTCACCCACTCCAACCTCTCACCCTCAGAACGCGCAGCCCTCCACTCCCTCCGTTGCAACCCCAACCTCACTATCAAACCAGCAGACAAGGGAGGCACGGTAGTAGTCTGGCGCACCAACCTTTACACCGCTGAGGCCAAACGCCAGCTCGCAGATACCTCTTCCTAC
>NC_057721.1:61044049-61067683 GCF_004010195.1 Chiloscyllium plagiosum | reverse complement strand
AGCAGGCTAAGATAAAAAGTAGGGAGGAGGGACTTGGGGAGGGGCGTCAGAAATTTGATAGGTATCGCATTTCCGACGCCCCTCCCCCAAGTCCCTCCTCCCTACCTTTTATCTTAGCCTGCTGGACACACTTTCCTCATTCCTGAAGAAGGGCTTATGCCCGAAACGTCGATTCTCTTGTTCCCTGGATGCTGCCTGACCTGCTGCGCTGTTCCAGCAACACATTTTCAGCTCTGATCTCCAGCATCTGCAGACCTCACTTTCTCCTCACTTTGAACAATGGCAGGGGAGTGGCCAGTTCTCTCAGTTCAGGATTTTTTTCTAGTTTGGTTTGTTTTAACGGGCAGTCAGAAAACTGCTGGTAGCAGAGAAGTAGCTGCAGTAAAAATAGGTTCCATGTTTCAACAGAGGTCTTGCCTGAAATTTCTGTCAGACACCTCTCTGACCTGTAAGAACCTGTGTTTGAATTTACCTTTTTGCCAAAGGGCGTGTTTATGGGATGTTGCAGAGATTGGAACAGCTTTGTTAAGTTGCGATATCAGGTTGATTGGGTTATCAAATAAGTTGTTATTCTAAATTCTGTTCTCCTTTGTTTGTGTTTCATCTGAAATGTTTAAATAAATTCTGTTTTGTTTCAAGCTGAATGGGTTTGACCACTTTACATCTGCCTAAAAAAAAGTTAGGGTCTGGGCTACCTTCTTAAAATGTTTTGAGGGTCTCTGGCCTAGTCCATAACAAAGCAAATGGGGAGTATTCATCAGAGAATCCCAACATTGTGGAAACAGGCCATTTGGCTCAACAACTTCACACTAATCCTTCAAATTTACCCAGACCCATTCCCCAACCCTATTATTTTACATTTCCCCCTGAATAATGTACCTAACTTACACATCCATGAACACTATGGGCATTTTAGCATGGTCAATCCACCTAACCTGCACATTGAGAGTTACAAGTTAGCCAGGAAAGACCTAAAGAGAGAGCTAAGAAGAGCCAGGAGGGGACATGCAAAGTCATTGGTAGATAGGATCAAGGAAAACCTTAAGGCTTGCCATAGGTATATCCAGAATAAAAGAATGACTATAGTAAGAGTAGGGCCAATCAAGGATAGTAGTGGGAAATTTTGCATGGAGTTAAAGGAGTTAGGGGAAGTGCTAAATGAATACTTATCGTCAGTATTCACACTAGGAAAAGACAATGTGGTCGATGAGAATACTGAGATACAGGCTACTTCACTAGATGGGATTGAGGTGCATAAGGAGAAGGTGTTAGCAACTCTGGAAAGTGTAAAAATAGATAAGTCCCTTGGGCCGGATGGGATTTATCCTAGGATTCTCTGGGAAGCCAGGGAGGAGACTGGCGAGCCTTTGGCTTTGATCTTTATGTCATCATTGTCTACAGGAATAGTGCCAGAAGACTGGAAGATAGCAAATGTTGTTCCCTTGTTCAAGAAAGGGAGTAGAGACAACCCTGGAAATTATAGACCTGTGTGCCTTACTTCGGTGCCCCACACCTCAGGAAGGACATACTGGCACTGGAGCGTGTCCAGCGGAGATTCACACGGATGATCCCTGGAATGGTAGATCTAACATATGAGGAACGGCTGAGGATCCTGGGATTGTATTCATTGGAGTTTAGAAGATTAAGGGGAGATCTAATAGAAACTTACAAGATAATACATGGCTTGGAGAGGGTGGACGCCAGGAAATTGATTCCGTTAGGCGAGGAGACTAGGACCCGTGGACACAGCCTTAGAATTAGAGGGGGTAAATTCAGAACAGAAATGCAGAGACATTTCTTCAGCCAGGGAATGGTGGGCCTGTGGAATTCATTGCCACAGAGTGCAGTGGAGGCCGGGACGCTAAATGTCTTCAAGACAGAAATTGATAAATTCTTGATGTCACAAAGAATTAAGGGCTACCTCACAAACCTTATTGAGTTCTTTGAGGTGACCAGACAGGTGGATAAGGGTAAAGCAGTTGATGTGGTGTATATGGATTTCAGTAAGGCATTTGATAAGGTTCTCCATTGTAGATTGCTGCATTAATTAGATTACTTACAGTGTGGAAACAGGCCCTTTGGCCCAACCAGTCCACACTGACCCACCAAAGCGCAACCCAGCCAGACCCATTCCCCTACATTTACCCCTGCCCCTAACACTACAGGCAATTTAGCATGGCCAATTCACCTAACCTGCACATTTTTGGACTGTGGGAGGAAACCGGATCGGTGTGGACTTGTTGGGCCGAAGGGCCTGTTTCCACTACTGTAAGTAATCTAAATCATTGCACCACAGAGCCTAGCACGCCATAAGTTTTGTCAACTGCTAGAAAGGGAACAATAATGAAACTGGATTGACTATTGGCATTGACTCAAAATCCCAGAGCTCCCTTCCTTAGGGCATTGACACTCCTGACTTGTTCCTTGTAAATGGTGGACAGGCTTTGGGGAATCAGGGGTGAGTTACTAACTATAATATTCCTCCTGTCTGACTTACTGTTGTAGCTGACCTACTAGCATAGCAACAAATTTTATTTAACTGGTCCATTATTGTTTGTGTTAGCCTCAGCATGTTAATTGTAGGGAATATAGCAATACGTATGCTGTTGAATGTCAATGGGTAATGGTTAACTTCTCCTTTGTTGAAGATGGTCATTGCTTGGTACTTGTGTAGCATAATGTGCCTTGCCACTTGGCAGCCGAAGCCTGGAAATTGTCCAGGTTTAGCTGCTGTCAGGCATGGACTGCTTCAGCATCTACAGAGTAATGGATGAATGCTGCTGAACAATGTGCAATCAACAGCAAACATCCGCCACATCTGGTCTGGAAGGACAGTCATTGTTGAAAAGGCTTAAGATAGCTGGGGCCCAGGATTCTATACTGAGAAGGTCCTGCAGTGATGTCCTGGGGCTGAGTTGGCTGTTTAACAACCATAACCATCTTCCTTTGTTCTAGGTATGACTCTAATCAGCAGAGAGTTTCCCCCCCAATTCCTGCTGACTCTAATTTTGCAAGAATTCCTTCATGCCGCACTTTATGTCAAATGTGGTCTTGATGTCAAGGGCAGTCACTCTCATGTTACCTCTGGAATTCAGCTTGTTTGTCTAAATTTGAACCAAGGCTGTAATAAGGTCAGGAGCTGAGGCCCTGAGACCTGTAAATTCAAGAAATCTGTTTATTTTCTATGGGGCACAGATAGTAATCTTCAAAGAAAGATCAGGAAACTGCTTGCCAGCTAGCTAGGAAATGTCAGTGCATTTTTGGAGCCCCCACTTGAACTTTCAAACACTATGCTGTATATGCATTACCTTGAATGCAGAAAGCAAGAAAAATTCCAGCTGAAGTTAACAAGGCTATGATGAATACTGCAGCTGATGATTTCTGAAGTCGCACAATTACCATTTTTTTTAAACTTGGAAAAATGGAAAACAGCATCTTAAAAAATCCTTTAGCAGCTAATAAGGGTAAAAGTAGGATTTGAATCTTTTTGCATTCTTAGAGTCGTACAGCACAGAAACCGACCCTTCGGTCCAATTTGTCCACACTGATCAAGTTTCCCAAACTAAACTAGTCCCATTTACTTGTGTTTGACCCACGTCTCTCTAAACCTTTCCTATTCATGTACCTGTCCAAATGTCTTTTAAATGTTGTAACTGTACCTGCATTGACGACTTCCTCTGGCAGTTCATTCCATGTACACAACACCCTCTGTGTGAAAAAGTTACCATCAGGTCCCTTTTAAATTTTCTCTCACCTTAAAAATATACCCTCTAGTTTTGAACTCCCCTATTCTGGAGAAAAAAAAAAGCTTTGTTATTTACCTTATCTGTGCCCTCATGATTTTATAAACCCTTAAAATAGCACCCCTCAACCTCCTATGCTCCAGCGAAAAAAGTCCCAATCTATCCAGCCTTTCCTTAGACTTCAAATTCTCCAGTCCTGGTAACATGTTTGTAATGTTTATCAATCTTTTCTGCACTCTCTCCAATTTAATAATGTCCTTCCAATAGTAGGGTGACCAGAAATGTACACAGTACTCCAAACATGGCCTCATCAATGTCCTGTACAACCTTAACATGACGGCCCAACTCCTGTATTCACTGGTCTGAGCAATGCAGGCAAGCTTGCCAAATATCTTGTTTACCACCCTATCTGCATGTGAAGCAACTTTCAAAGAACCATTTACCGGAACTCCTAAGTTTCTCTCTGTTCGGCAAAGCTACCCTGGGTCTTATTGTTAACCGTGTATGTCCTGTCCTTGTTTGCATTACCAAAATGCAACACCCCACATTTATCCAAATTAAACTCTATCTGCCATTCCTTGGCGCATTGTCTGAAATGATCAGGATCCCTTTTGTAATCTAAACTTTTATCATTGTCCAATGTGTCACTTCTTGTTTAAACTTCAAACTTCATTTCCCTTCATTTGCAGAAGAAGGGAGCAAGATTTATGAGAAAATCTTTCGGTGTTATCAATGTTGGGGGTTGGTGGGGGTTGCAGCTTGATTTACTCTTCTCCAGGTAAAAGTGAAGATTTGCATAAACTTCTCTGCAGCAAGGTTCATGTTCATCTATTAACTGAAATACAAGAAAACGTTTTTAGTCATGGACAATTTAAGGATAAATTTAAGGGCTATAATATAGCTTCAGATAATGGTATAAGAGTAAGTCAGAACTAAGATTTGATCACATATTTAGACTAATTTCATTATGCTTTTTGGTTAATTTGATGAACTACAAACATAAGGCAAATGTTCAAATTTTTCTGGCCAAGAGACAGAGTGGGGTGGCATGGTGGCTAAATGGTTAGCACTGCTGCCTCACAATGCCAAGGACTTGGATTTGATTCCAGCCTTGGGAAACTATCGGTGTGAAGTTTGGACATTCTCCCTGTGCCTTTGTGAATTTCCTCCATGGCTCTGGTTTTGTCCCACATTCCAAAGATGTGCAGGTTAGACTGGATTGGCCATGCTAAACTGCCCATAGTGTCCAGGGGTGTGGAGGCTAGATGGGTTACCTGTGGGAAATGCAGGGGTACAGGATGGGGTGGGTCTGGTGGGATGCTCTCTAGAGGGTCGTTTTGGACCCGGTATGCTGAATGGCCTGTTTGCTTGCTGTAGGGATTGTATTTACCAGTCGCCCAACCACCAAGTTGACAATGAGGCTTCAACCATTTTGACCTCAAACCCTTGCAGCAAGTGGGTCCCTTAAACAGTCACCCAGTTGTAGTTTGCACAGCTACTGTAGGCTGGAAATTGTGGATCAGATGGATGGAAAATTGTGATTGTGCAGCCAGAAATTTCCAAAAGTTCCCAGCTGCATGTGAAGTCCAGCTGGTGGTGTGGAAGTGGAAGAGAGAATGGAGAAGGGGATGAGAGAGAGGGGACATAAGGGAGGAAATAGAGAAAGAGAGGTAAGATTTCTAAGTATGCAGAATGAAACATCTGATTTGGAAGTGAAGCTACATGATGAAGATAGAGACAGAAAAATGGCTAAAGCCAGATGTTGCTCCATCTGAAAGATTCCCTGAAGGTGATACAGTTTATTTGGAAAGTTGGGTGAACAGATGGCCATGTGGAGAATCCTCCCAGATGTAGGATTCAACTTTTCATGATAGAACAGAAATATCTTTGTAATAATAAGGGTATTGAAATGGCAACAGCTAGAAATCACAGGATACCATAAAATTATACATTGTAGGATGACTCTCAAACCCAAATACGATGATAAAGATACTGGGTAGAACCTCAGGAAAGATGGGAAAATTGGGTCAGATATTCAGTGAGAGCAAGAATTCCTGTTTTCACCCAAGTGTTGAACGATGAAACGAGGTTCGTGAAAGTGAGCAACAAGAGACCTATCTGTGAGATTTTTCCAGTATGCCTGGACTCTCTGTGCCGCTGCAACCTGCCCTCGAAGGGGGGTGTGGTAGAGACTGTCACACATTTCTTTCTGAAACGTGCCTTTCCAATAGAAGTCTGGAGAGAGATGCAGCGGTTTTTGTTGAGATTCGTCCCGAGTAGCTCTGTGACACAGGTCTCTGTGCTCTACGGTCAATACCCTGGGATGCATGCCAACGCAAACACTGACTTTACCTGGAGGACCATCAATGCAGTGGAAGACACTCTTTGGTCCGCCCAAAACTTGTTGGTCTTCCAGAACAAGGAGTTGACCTCGACCAAGTGTTGCAGACTGGCACATTCCAACATCCAGGACCACATGCTGAGGGATGCACGAAAACACAGGGCAGCTGCTGTCAAGGAACAGTGGGGAAAGACCACACTTTCTCACCCAATTCCTCATCTGTCAACTCAACCCTTGAGCTGACTCCAGGCCTCAAGCCTTAACTGTGCTAACCATCGTGATGTACTGTAACCCTGTTGAAACCAAGTTGTTGGTGACCATCAGTATCACCCACCGACTCTCCTTCCCACTCCTGCACTAACCCATTTCTTTCAATGCATAACCATCTCCCAACCATAAATGTTGACTTGTCTCATTTCACAATTATTTTTCCCTTTGCAAGCTGCCTCCAAAGTTCTCAGCATTAAATTCTGAATGAGGCAAGACAAGGCATAGACACTATGAGCATCCAAGCAGGTAGAAAGTGAGCAAGTGCTAAGAAAGCAAGCAAAGGCCCTGAGATGTAACAAACCCTCTCAGATTCCCTATGGATCTGCAACACTGGCATCTTGTTTATCTCTGATTTTAATCGGTCTGTTATTTTGGCCGAGCCTTCAATTGTCGAAACCCTAAGCTCTGGATTTTTCCCCTAAATCTATCCATCCCTCTCTGTCTCTCCTGTCATTCTCCCATATAAACTGTGGCCAAGTTAGTAACCTTCTCAATTCTGACTCAAGATTCTGCTTAAGTCCAACCCAGGAACTGAGCAAATATCAAGGCAGTTATGCCAGTGCCATATTGAGAAAATTCCTTAGAGAGGTTTATTCACTCGTGGGATGAGGGTGTCACTGGCTGGCCAACATTTATTGCCAACCTGTAGATGCTTTGGAAAGATATTGGTGAGCTAGTGAGATATCAAACTGCAGCCCTAACTGTGCTCTCAACTAAATATAAAAGCTTTCAATGGCATTATTTCAAGGAAGAATTTGCTCTGCTGTTGTGACTGATGTTTTTCTATCGCCCAGCTCCTTTCCCTGCCATCGCAGGATGTATAAAATCTACGCACACACCTCCCCACTCATCTCTGTCCAAGACAACAGAGGATCCTTCCACATCCGACAGAAATTTACCTGTACTTCCACACACATCATCTACTACATCTGTTGCAACCGATGTGGTCTCCTCTACATTGGGGAGACAGGACGCCAACTTGTGGATCATTTCAGAGAATATCTCTGCGACACCCGCACCAACCAACCCCACCGCCCTTTAGCTGAACACTTTAACTCCTCCTCCCACTCCACCAAGGACATGCAGGTCCTGGGCCTCCTCCATCACCAAATCCTAACCACCTCATCTTCTGTCTTGGGACATTTCAACTATATGGGATCAATGTGGATTTCACCAGTTTCCCCATTTCTCCTCCCATCACCTTATTCTAGTCCCAACCTCCTAACTCAGCACCACCCTCTTGACCTGTCCTACCTGTCCATCTTCCTTCCCACCTATCTGCTCCACCCTCCTCACTGACTTATCACTTTCAACCCCACCTTGATGTACCTACTGCATTCCCAGCTACCCTCCTCCCCGCCCCAGCCCGCTCTCATTTATCTCCCAGTGCCCTTGGCCCACAAGCCTTATTCCTGATGGAGGACTTATGCCCGAAACATCAACTCTCTTGCTCCTCGGATGCTGCCTGACCGGCTGTGCTTTTCCCACGCTACATTCTTCAACTCTGACCTCCAGCATCTGCAATCCTCATTTTCTCCTAAGTAATTCAAAAATGTCAGGATTGCTTGAGAGCTCAAAATGCAATAATGGTAGAGGGAAAGATTAGTGGGGTGTTTGTATTCTTGGAGGCAGAATTACTGTCAGGAACAGGTCTTAGTGGGGTTACTGACATTATCTCTTGGTTTAGTGGAGCCAGCCTCCTGGTGGAACTAGTAGATTAACTGACTAAAGTGTCGAGTTTTGTTTATTTTGTCCTTTATGTTTTCTCTTAACTGATTTCTCATAACAAAGGTACACAGAAGGAAGAAAGTGAAACTTGCTTTGATATGGCATTTGTTCATGGCCTCAGGGTGTTCTAAAGTGCTTTACAGCTAATGGGACATTTAAAATGTGGTCATTGCTATAACTTAGTAAATTTAAAAGTGGGATATAATAATGTAATTAAATCACATGACTAATACCAAGTGTCCTTATATTTTATTATATAAGCTGTATGCATTATGTTAACCGCTGCTTTCAAAGTACTTTGTGAAAATTTCGATATTTGATGAAAATGTAATCTAAGTAGATAGATATTCGGCATTTTCACATTTAAAGCATTTTATACATTCATATGAAAGTATACATGAATAGTCTAAATACATCACATTTACACTTGTGACTACACAATTGTTCTGTAGCTTGCCTCATCCAGGACTCTAAATCTGCTGTCGCCTATGTAATATCGAATAATGTAGATATACCGTGAGGAAGTCAGAATAATACTGACAAATCACCATCTGGCATTCTTTACTGTTCAGTTCAGTTGCTGGAAACATATGGAGACAATCAGAAAGCCATTCACGTGTCAGATTAGGTCCATATTTATTCTGCAGCAAGACTGTTATCACCCAGATTTAAAACATGGATCGGGGGCTACGGGTTCATGTTAACCATAAAGGGTGGGTTGTCCTTAACAAATTTATCCAACCTTGGAGTTGAATACAGATGTTACTTTCTGAAAAAGTGTTCAATATACATATTGATTTTGAAACAATTACTTTTAATGTTTATGATTTTTTTCCCTCAAGTTTAGGATTAATCTGCCATTTTAATTCTGTAAGGTTCTTGGGATTTTTTATCCACTAAAAACCAAATCCATCAATTTTAAGAATGTAAGAGTGTAATTTATTGAGTAGAAAGAAAATGTATCTTTATGAACAGAAAGGTATAAAGACTTTGATCCCTTGGAGTCAAATTATCTTTTATGAATCAAGTTTCAAAGTCTTTACAATAAAAATAAACTTTGACAGATGGTGGAAAACTGAAATATTTCTAACACCTTCTGTTTTAACTTGAGTCTTTAGAAGTGCTTTCTGAGGATCTAATCACACTGAAATATGGTGGGTGTCATGGGTTTGGGGTGGAGGTGGTTTCAGTGTAGGTTTACACAAGATAAAGGGCTTGGTGGGCTTTCTGACAACATTTTTTACTATGCGGAGTTGACCTCCTGGCATTTCTAAGTGAAAAGAGAGGGTTAAGTAGCCAAATTGTAAGTTTTATTTGTTTGTTTTTCCCATTTTCTCTCTAATCTCTGTTATGTCATTTCAAACGTAAACACAAGGAAGTACACACAAAGGTACACACAAGGGAGCAATGAGATGCAAGGCAGTAAGTCAATCAAGAGATGTTATAAAACCAGAGTTGGTGTCTTTCAGTGTTACATCTCAGGGTCAAACCTCTGCTTAGCATCTACATTAGAGATAAAAAAAACTGCAGATGCTGGAATCCAAAGTAGACAGGCAGGAGGCTGGAAGAACACAGCAGGCCAGGCAACATCAGGAGGTAGAAAAGTCAACGTTTCGGGTGTAACTCTTCTTCAGGACTTGGGGTGGGTGTGGGGGGAAATCACACTCTCTGATAGCACAGTTCTGTTTAGCTTCTGGTGCAAAACCAAAGTGTATTTTTGATCTATACTGAGGATACTTAAAAACAGTACAACAGCAAACAGTGCTTACTTTTTCATTTTTATCAAACCATGTTAAGTATGGTTTTAGATGAGATTAAAAAATACTCTGGATCTCAACTTATAATCAACAACATTTTTTCTGGTATTTCATGTGGGTTAGTGTACCAAGTGAGTAGGGGATATGGTGTCAGGTGGGTAGGATGCCAAGTAGTTGGGGGTAAGGTCCCAAGAGACAACATGCCAGGTTAGGGGATAGGCTGTCAGGAGGATGGGTGCCAGGTAGTTTGAATGTAAGTGGACAGAAGGATAGGGGGATAGAGTGAGGCAGTGTTTAGTGTTGGGTTAGTTGAAGTTATTGGTGAAGTTATTGGTGCAGCAAAGATTGGGGGAGGGTGGGTTTTGGCTCCCAGGGGTGTCAGGTACGAGTTTGAAATGCGGCAGAAGCAGATTGCTGCCAGAGTGAGGAAAGAGGGGTCTTATAGGGAGGATCAGGGCAGATCAGATCTGTAATGGGACGAGGGAGGACATGATGGCTCTACAGCAGAGGAAAAGGAGTGGCCAATCCAGAACTGAGGAAGGGGTTCTGTGGATGTGCAGTGGGTGAAGGGGTGTCCTGAGTCTGGAGCAAGATAAAGAGGGATCACTGGGAGCCTGGGAACAGGAGATACTGGGTCTAGATCATCATGGGATGATCAGACACTGGGTCTGTTTTGAGGAGTAAGAAGGTCACTGCTAAATATATTTGTGGAATGCCCAAGTTGGTTTTGATGTTCCACAATCAAATACCCTGATGACAGAATTGCTTGGATTTTTTTTTCTTTATTCATTTCTGGGATGTGAGTGTTACTGGCTGACCAGCATTTATTGCCCATCTCTAGTTGCCCTTGAAAAGGTGAAGGTGAGCTGCCTTCTTGAACTGCTGCAGTCCACATGTAGTAGGTAGACCCACAATGCCATTTGGTAAGAAAGGCCAGGAGTTTGACCCAGTGGCAGTGAAGGAATGGAGATATATTTCCAAGTTAGGATGGTGAATGGCTCAGAGGAGAACTTACAGGTGGTGGTGTTTCCATGTATCTGCTGCCCTTGTCCTCCTAGATGGAAGTGGTCATGTGTTTGGAAGGTCCTGTCTGAGAACCTTTGGTGAATTTCTGCAGTGCATCTTATGGATAGTACATGCTGCTGCTACTGAGGGTCAGTGGTGGATTAACATATGAAGGTGGCCAAGGAGTTTTCTTGGCAAGAAATTAGAGAAAAAATTACTAAGATAAAAGGTTATGAATGTGCTTTGAGCTACAATTTGATTGGAATATCAAGGAAAGCCTGACCGTCTTAAAGATACCAAGCAGAATCCTCCCAGGACATGAGTGATGTGGGCTATGGCAGAATACCTGGGAGAATCATGTGAGAAATTGAGCGAGGCCTTTCTTGACATCAGGAGCAAGTCGCATTTTCCAATAGAGTTCTGGACCTCTAGATGAGATTATTGCTTGTGAGCGACGAGAGACCTCTGATTTGGGATTATTGTTTGTGCTCTCCCTCATTGTTACCTAATCTCGTCTCAGTAATATGCACGTTCCCACTCTGCCACCTGCTAAATAGAAATCAGATACCAAAAATTCCTGACAAGAAAGTCAGAGCGGGAACCTGGTGACTTCAGTTTGCCATTTGAACCTCTAAACCTCCATCTTGGATACTGGGCACCACAAAACACCCTCTAAGGGCAGTGGCTGCAGGCAGCCCATGTCCATCGATGTTGCTATAAGGGATGTGTCAGTCCCTCTGCATTATCATGTCACTTCCCCGATCCACTTACAGTGCATTCTGGAACTGCTATGCTATACTTTAGCATGCACCAGTACCTTACTTTTGAAACAAAAACAGAAATTGCTGGAAGCCCTCAGCAGGTCTGACAGCATCTATGGAGAGAAATCAAAATTAACATTACAGGTCCAGTGACCTTTTCTTTGGAAAGCTGTGCAAGGACACTTTGTGGGAGAGAAGAGGCACCCAGCTTAGGGAATGGGTGAGGTTGTGTCCCAGAACGGCTCACTATCTCTCTTAGTTTTGACTCACCTAATGCTTAACTCATAGCATCCCTGCTTTGCTTCGCTCTCTTAGTCACACTTTAGATGCACCCGATGTTTCTGTCTTTAGTCAGACTCAAAAGAAGGCAGCTTGTCATGATGGGTAGCATTCGTCATCAGAAAAGGGGTGGACATGTTACTGAATGGCACTGTGCTACATGAATCAGAGACTTGCATTATTTGACAGACATGCCAAACATACTTCACATGTTGCAAGCCTTTAGGCAGGGAATCACAGCACAGAAAGTCAGGGGTAGCTGCTAGGATCAGTCCAGGAGCTTTGTCACTGTCATCATGGTCAGGGGTCTGTACCTCCACAATCTGGGGACTGGGCCACATGAAGCCTATAGGTCACGTGTAACCAATCGTGGGAGTCATGGGAACAAGGTTATATGTAAGAGATTATAAATGCCAAGACAAACAAGGTCATGCCCCATTGGAAAAAAGGATCAGAATAGTTAGATAGCTGTTTTTGACTGGTGCAAACTATGGTAGGCTGAAGGGCCTTTTTCTATGCTATAGATCTCCAGGACTCAAAGTTTGGGGAACTGAGTAAGTATCAGAAAAGGATCTGGTCATGCATCATATGGGTTAAGTCACTCAAAGAATTGGGCCATGGTCAGTCCTGGGGATCTATCCACTAAAGGTTATGGGGACTTATCAGCTACTGTGGGAGGGAGGTTTGGTGACTTAAATGTGGGTATTTGAGTTACAATGCTGAGATGCAGAGGGGGTGATAATACTGAGGAGGGGGATCCTCCATACATATGTGGGGGAGACAATAGAGCATTGAGAGGAATGTGAACTACCAGACCAGGCATGCTTATTTGATCTGACCAGGGCAGGTTGGGAGTGGAAGGGTAGAGTGGGCAGATGAACAGTCAAATATACCGGTTTGGTGGGGACCTTAGAAAGTGCAAAACCAATATGTATGAGAGGGAGGGCTACCAGGAAGGGGATGGTAATGTTTGGGAGCTTCACTGAGATAGAAAGGCTGAGCCTGACATTTGCTGATGGGGGGGTGGGGGAGTGACTGCTGCGGCTTTCCTTCATGCTGTAAATAACAAAAACAACAATGGAACTGCAAATGGCTGTGACTACAGCCAGAGTGGGCAGGGTAAGTTCTTTACTTTGTGAGGGAGAGAACATTAATTTCAAGAGCAATGTGAGGCCCTTCAAAGGACAACAGCATTACACAGACACTGAAATTGAAACACACCTACCAGCACACCCTGCATCTTTTATAAACCTCCTGCTATTTACTTCAAACCTATGCCCCATGTTCATTGATCCCTCCAACAGGGGAAACAGTTTATACCTGACTATCATGTCTATGACTTGGTTTTTTTCAATTATATTCTTCTTCAGTCTATTCTGCTCCAAGGCAGATAACACAGACTATCAAATCTTCCTTCACCTTCCCTTCCTTGCACCTCCCACCCCCCTCCACCCCCTCTCCAGTCCTGGCAACATCCAGGTAAATCTCCTCTGCACCTTCAGTGCAATCACATCCTTGCTGTAATGTGGATTCCAGAGTTGTGCACAATGCTCTAGCTGTGACTTAATCCGTCATCTTCTGGTATTTGTAACTGTCACCTCAAACAACTCTGTATACCCTGTGTGTCATTTAACCATGCATTCGGAAAATCTCACCACCCTTTCCCCACCTGTACCAACACCAACAACTGCGCCATGCACTTTCACCTCACTCAATTTTGAAGCAAGTGCCTCCATCCAGTGCAGAAAAATTAATAGAGAACTAAAAATTCATAACTAAGCTATATTAAGAAAATGGTCGCGATGCAGTAATTTTATGCCTCATCGTAGATACTGTCCATTTGTCACATCAAGTTAACCCACATTTCAGCATCAACTCAACCACACTGATTCTACCCAGTCATTAGCACTGGGGAAATCAATATCACACCATAACAAATGAGAGCAAATGGGGTGATGAATAAGGAGCTAAAATGATATATAATGAACAAACCACATAAAAGTAGTTGCGGACAATTGATTAGTGCTTACAAAAATAATACCTTATCTGTATATTACAACTTTAACATGACAAGACATTTCAAAAGCTTCGCAGGGTTTTAATCAAACAAAATTTGACTCTGGATTAGTGGTGCTGGAAGAGCACAGTAGTTCAGGCAGCATCCAAGGAGCAGCGAAATCGACTTCAGGCTCACTGCTTTTAGTCCTGATAAAGGGCTTTTGCCCGAAATATCGATTTCGCTGCTCCTTGGATGCTGCCTGAACTGCTGTGCTCTTCCAGCACCACTAATCCAGAATCTGGTTTCCAGCATCTGTAGTCATTGTTTTTACCTCGTTGAAACAAAATTTGACACCAGGTCACAAAAAGAAGTATTAGGATAAGCGATTAAAAGCTCTGTCAAAGGTTTGAAGAAGCAACTTTATTCCTTTATAACAGGTGGTAGGTTTGGTGAGGCAGAATTGCAGAGATTTAAATTCCAGATGGAGGCATTCCCTGTAATAGATGGACAAAGAAAATCTTGTGCAAGAGGTCATCACTTGCAGAAACAAGGTTTTTGAAAGCTCATTAGTAAGGAGGAAGTTACAGAGAAAGTGAGGGTTGAACATAGGGATGAGAATCTTTAAGCTAAAACATTTATTGACTAATGTAGGCTAATGAGAAGTAGAAGGGGACCAAGCATAATCATTGCTGGACTTCGGAGATAATGTGAGGAAATGGGAAGAAAGTTCAGGAAGATGCAAGATAAATCACAATGTATTCTGTTATTCAAGTCATTTTCTTCTTCCTCTTTGGAGATATTTATTTCCTTGTTATCTGCTTGCACTAATAGACTGCTTTCTGCTCAAAAGGACATGCAGACAACATCATATCTTCATTCCATTCCATTTCATGTGGTACTGGTTGCAAATGACAAGCACATTGTTCCATCCTTAGAGAAAAATTATTTTATCATCAGTCGGCCTTTTCCTCCTCTTCCCCAGCATAGCAACAACTGGAAATTTATCATTTGAGGAATGAGCATTGTACCAATCAATGATACAATGAAAAATAAAGTAGTCTGTAACCTACAGGCACTTTTCAGTTTAACTGATGTGTTATACATACAAACTGAGAATAAATATGGCAAATACTGTAGATGCTTCATTAATTAACATAGAATTAATGTGTGGTTTTCTGTCTGGAATGATATTTTATCCTAAAGAATTTTGAAGCAGCCTGATCATCTTGCAGAATAAAATTTACAAGGCAGAAACTGATATTCTACTTGTTTATAGAGTTTGCCCAATATTCAGAACTGGTGTGGGGCTTGCTTCAAAGTCTGGGTCTAATGTTTGTACACACCCATAAAGTTATAGCAGACTCTGGAGATTGTTTCTTTAAAAAGAAGAAATATTTTTATAACGTTGAGTTCTATAGCATAGTACAATTGGTTCCATTTGCTGATGTGATGTGAGTGGTGTGCAGTTTTTGCTCAGGCAAATATATTTTTCTGAAAATGATTCAGAAATTCAAAAGGGGTAAATTACTTCCTGGTTTTGGAAAGCTACAAAAGTGGGTTCAAATGGCAGGAATCTTGAACCAACTACTGAACAATTGGGCGTGTAAGATTTATTTAAGAAGGAAAATGAAAGATACATTTATATGATACCTAATTATATCCTTCAAAAAAGTCTCAGAGCACTTCATGAACTGTAATTTGCTTTGAAATGGATAATTGATGTTCAGACAGCAAATGCAGCAAATACTTTCAGACAGAAAACTTGTAAAAATAGCAAGAGGTTACTAATTTCTGGTAATGTTGGTTGCTGGCCCAAGTGAATGTTAGTAATAATACCATAACTCCCTGCTCCATGATAGGTAGTCCCATGGAATCTTTAATGTACTCTCAAACAAGGAGAAGGCCTTCCATTTATCTTGTACAAAGGACAATTCCTCTGGCAATGCAACTCTCCCTCTGTGCAGTATGATGTCCAGCTAAATATTTATGCAAACCATAAACTCCTATAGCACAGGAAAAACCCATTTGGTGTGTGAGTGCAGCTCGGCTAAACATGAGTGCTCTGGAATTGGATGAAAACAAGGAGTTAGGTGAAACAGAGAGTGGGTGAAGCTGGAAGACGGAGTGTAATGCTCAGCATCAGTCTAGACAGTCCAACGGAAATAGCAATTGGTAAGTGACATCTACAGAGTAATTTTATACAGCTTTTAAAACCTAATATATTGCAGAAATAAAGGTAGGAACTTTTGATTATAATAGAAGTGTTTGAAATCAAGGAAGTTTAATTAAATTTTGTTTTAGGCAGTAATTAGCTTAGGTTAGAAAGAAACTATGTCAGGAGAATTCAGACTTGTGGTGTGCTCCTCTTCTGCAAAGTGGGAAATAAGGGATGCTTCCAGTGTCCCTGACGAATATTAGTGCAAGAATTGTGTCTATCCACAGCTACTGGCTAACTACTTTTCAGAGATCGAGCTGTGGGTGGACTCACTGTAGAGAATCCACAATGTTGAGCATGTCGTAGACAGCACGTTTCGCAAGGTGGTCACACCACAGGGAAGGATTACACAGGCAGAAAGGGAATGGGTGACCATCAGACAGAGTTGAAAGTTCAAGAAGAAAATGCAGGAGTTCCCTGTGGTCAATCCCCTCTCACAAACAGATATACCACTTTGGATACTGTTGGAGGGGTGGGGTGGTGGTGTACTGATTTGACCTCTCAGGGGAAAGCAACATCAACCAAGTTCATGGCAGGACAGTACAGGTGACCTTCCTGCACAGAAGGGTAAGTAAACAAGTGGCAGGGCCTATGGTGATAGGCGATTCAATATTAAGAGGTACAGACAGGCACTTCTGTGCCTGCAGACATGAATCCAGGATGGTATGTTACCTCCTTGGTGCTAAGATGTCATGGAATGGCTGCAGGATAGGGGCGGCATGGTGGCTCAGTGGTTAGCACTGCTGCCTCACAGCACCAGGGTCCAGGTTCAATTCCAGCCTCGGGCAACTGTCTGTGTGGAGTTTGCACATTCTCCCTGTGTCTGCGTGGGTTTCCTCCAGGTGCTCCGTTTTCCTCCCACAATCCAAAGATGTGCAGGTTAGGTGAATTGGCTGTGCTAAAATGCCCATAGTGTTAGGTGATTGGTCAGAGGGAGATGGGTTGGGATGGGTTACTCTTCAGAGGGTTGGTGTGGACTGGTTGGGCCGAAGGGCCTGTTTCCACACTATAGGAAATCTAAATCTATTCTGGAGTGGGTGGGTGAACAGTCAGTAGTCATGATACACATAGGTACCAACAACATAAGTTAACAAGTGGAGGAGGATCGGAAAACTGAATATAGGAAGTGAAAAGGTAAATTAAAATGCAGAACCTTAAATGCAGTAACTTCAGGATTACTCCCAGTGCCACGTGCTAACAAGAGCAGGAATAAGAGGATAGATCAGCTGAATGCATGGCTGAAGAAGTGGTATACCAGGGTTTAGATTCTTGAGGCATTGGGACCATTACTGGGGAAGGTGGCACCTGTACAAGCTGCTGGGTTGTACCAGGGCAGAGCTGGGACAAGTGTCCTCATGGAGGCTTTTGCTATTTCGATTGGTGAGATTCTATATTAGTATGACAGGGGAATGAGAAACAAAGAGGAGGTTTACATGGGGTAAACTCAGATCGGGAAATGGGAGGTATAATATTAGTTGGTCGATGAACTAAGGGCACAGATGGTTACGTGGCAGCACAATGTCATTGCTATAATGGAAACCTGGTTAAAGGAGAGCAGAATTGGTAGCTCAATATCCCTGGGTATAGAGTTTTCAGGCAGGATAGAGTGGGTGACAAAAAAGAAGGGAGGCTAGTAGTATGGGTTAGAGAATCAATTCCAGTTGTGAAAAGGACGCTGTACTAAATGGGTTAACAAATGAGGTTTTATGGATTGAGTTTAGGAATAAAAAAGGGCAGTCACACTTCTGTATACTACAGACCCTCAAATAGTGGGAGGGAGATAGAAGAATATATATGTAGACAAATCTCTGCTTGTAAGAGTCAAAGGTTTATAATACGAGGAGACTTTAACTACCCAACATCAATGGAGTTTCAAACAACATAAGGAGCATTTAGGGTGAAAAATTCATGTATTGTGTCCAGGATTTTTTTTTAAACAATACATGACCAGCCCAACAAGAAGAGACACAACTCTGGATTTAGTTTTGGGAAATGAAGATCATCAAGTGACAGTGGGGTGAGCACAAAGATAAATCAGAATTTTTTTTTAACAAGGGGCAAGCAAATTTTACAAAACTGAGAAGTGATTTGGCTGAGGTGGACTGGACAGGACGCTAAAGGATATAAACCAATGGGAGGCACTAAAATGTGAGATCCTTAGGGCAGAAAGCAGACATGTCCCCTCCAAAAATAAGTACAGTACTGCCAAACCTAGACCCCCTGTGGTTGTCTAGAAAAATATAAGACAGGAGTGTAGCAAGGAGAGGGATCAAGTAAGTAAAGAAATAAGAAAATCCAAAGCAAGGGCATGAAAAATTTTAGCAAGCAACATAAAGGAAAACTCAAAGATATTTTACCAGTATATAAAGAACAAAAGGATAGTTAAGGAAAAAGTGGAACATATCAGAGGTGAAAAAGGGAACTTGTGTGACAATGCAGAGGATATGAGAAGAATTTTAAATGAATGTTTATCCCCATATTCACAAAGAAAATGGATGATGTGGATAAAGTATCACAAGAGCTGTGTGAAGTATTGGATGAAGTAACCATCATGAGAGAGGAAGTGTTAGAGGAATTGGAATCGTTGCAAGTGATTAAGGTCACAGGGCTGGATAGATTGTTTCCTAGGATGTTGATGGAGGTCAAGGAAGAAATAATAGATGATCTGAGGATTATTTTTCAATCCGTAGTAGATACAGGCGAGATTCCAAAGGACTGGAAGAATGCAAATGTGGTTCCATTGTTTCAAAAAGGTAAAAAGGAAATGCCAAAAAATTATAGGCCCGTGAGCCAGGGCTAGAGAATTGTAGCTATGAGGCGAGTTTGCAGAGGTTGGGGCTGTTTTCCTTGGAACAGAGAAAGCTGAGGAGTGACATGATTCAGGTATATAAAATTGTGAGGGATAGAGATAGAGTAGACAAGAGGAACCAGTTCCCTAGGCAAAGAATTCAAAAACCAGTTATCATAGATTCAAGGTCAGTGGCAGAAGGGTTAGAGGGAAGGTCAGGAAAAGTGTTTTTATACAGAGGGTGGCAAGTCTCTGGAATTCGCTGCCTGACTGGGTACGGAGGTAGAAACCGTAAATTCTTTTAAAAAGTACCTGGATTGGCACCATAAGTGCCATAAGCTGTAGAGCTATAGGCCATGTGTAGAACGATGGGAGCAAAAAGGGCATCTGGGGGTCTTTGGGATGACATGGACAAGATGGGCTAAATGGTCCCTTCTGTGCTGTTTTATTTCTATGGTTCTATGATCTATTGTGCAAGTGCTGGGATAGGATGTAAAATGAGGGATGTAAAAACAAAACACTTTTCTCTGTAGCCTAAAAGTGCAATTACAAAGTACAGATAGGAAACTCGAATATATGTGGTCCCTGTTTAAAAACAGGGAGAGAGAGATATGAAAGAATAATGGTTTCATGAACTCAGCTAAACTGCTGCATAACTTTCAAGTCTTTTCTTTTTCCCTTTTTTGAATCATTAAGATTACATACACTGAGGAAAAAAAACTCCAATGAAAATAATATGTTCTAATGTTTGTCTTGGCTTCATCCCAAAATTCAAGTTATTTTGAATATCTGAAAGATGGTGGTTCTGCTGCAGAATTTGTCTATCATTAGTCTCCAGATTGCTACTTGAGTATGCTCTTGTGCAGTGGTAAGACATGAAACAGCCATCTGGTCTGAAATCTAGCCTTCTGCTTCACATTTCAGCTAAATGGCAGCTAATGAAAAGACATGCTTATCTGTGATGCTGACATTTCAGTAAAATGTTTACTTTCCACATTTGCCATTAACTTCCCTGCGACCATCTGTCCATTTTGCAAACCTGAGTGGACTTTCCCACTTTGAGTGTTTCTGATTATTTGAGTAAAAACAACCAAATCAAAGACAATTTGTAGAACCCTGTAAACACTAAAAGCATAAAGCAGACGGATCCACGTGTCTTCTGGTAGGATCATTACAGACAGGTACCATTCATTTACATCAACTAAGAAAGAAAATGGTTGTGAATGCAGAAAAGGTCAGAAATAAACAGAAGATTGGCATCTGTAGAGAGAAAAGACAGGTTAGATTTGGCATCTTCATGTCATGTGTACAAAGTCTGTAATGCATCTTGATGACATTTACTGAAAATAAGGTCTTCATAATTCATTAATTGAAAATAAGCACACACATGCAAAGTCTGGTGCCACTAGGCATGATTTGTTTACAGATAACAATTTCCTGATGATAGATGACCCCTGCAATTTCAGAAAGCTCTTGGAAAATTTCATTTCAACATCACCATTTCCTCTCCTGCTTTCCTAAAATGCACTACAAGATTAATGTAGCGCTCCTTCCTCGAACAAATCAGACCCATGTTTCTCACATTTTCCATGTAGGCTGCATTCTGATTTTGTAAAGAAATTGAAGTGGATGTTAATGTTACTATTGACAAAAGACCAGAGCATAAAATGTTCTGTGTTTTTCTTTTTGGGGTCCTATTAATTATCTTTGTGAATGTTAAAATATCCAGTTGGAGACTAGCTCATTCCGTGATTAGACTATTATCCTCATCCTGTTTCCATTCATGTCGTTATCGAGAATGTGGCCTCTGCTTTGGACTAAAAAGACTGAAATCAAGCAATAATGGATTCCATTTTTGGGCATAGAGGGAGCCACTGAGCAGCCCAACAAAGAAATGAAGGTTATATCTATGGACTTGACCTTTTGAAAAATATATGAAAAAGCAGAACTTTAAAATTTGACATTTTTGTATGCTGTTAAAGTGACAGGATTGGATTGGTGCCTGCAAGATACACTGCCCATTTTTCCGGTTGGGTTGTGGGTGAACATGAATGTGCAGTTTGGATGAGCACAAATTATGCTGGGTAAGTTTCCTTTCTAAATAAAATGCAAGGTAATTATATAGCAGGTGTAGTTGCATACAATACAAAATCACATTTCTTGACAAACACAAATCTGACATTTGAAGGCAAAAGCAAGATTCTATTTAAAAAGTGGGGAATCTATGCTACAAGACTTGTGTGCCTTTAGTTCTGAGCAGCTGTGCTTATTTTCACAGCTCAGAGAGATATGTCCCTAAATGAGAAAGTGCAGAGCTATTCCACAGGGAAACAGATGTCAGGGTTGAGAGGTTATCTCCAATCATCCACTGTCTGAGCTTTCCAATACTGCCAGCAACAGAGGATCAGGAATTCTGTGTATTTGGAAGAATGGGAGCACAGAATCCTCTTACTACAATGGGGATAAATAAAGAACATTAAGAGGAGAGAAATATATACTAATGATGAACAACAATAGTTAAAGGTAAAATGAATTCAGCAAATAAATACTTTGTAAATAAATGCACTATGGATCCTAAAACCTAGTATATTGAGCCCCAATAAAATGAGATCAGTGCAATCATAAGTATACTGCTCTCAGGCCAATTGTATGTATTTAAATTTTATGACTTATAAATATTTACCGCAGAAGCTAGAGCAATACTGTACTGTAAAACACTTACCAAAAATAAGTAAATATAATTGACTATAGGGAACACATGTTAATTAATTCATTTAAAGTCTGGAATTTTTAAAAAAGATGTGAGTTTTTACTCCAGCACTGAACCTGTCTTTGGGCCTCTCCCTTTGCTATGCCAGGCATGGGGAATGCAATAAATATCGCGGCAAGAGCTCAGGATAAAATCATGTTCAATGTGTACATGAAAGATAAGAACTATTCTACAGGAAACTTACTAAAATACACAATTTGAGGTCCAGTTTCCAAGTTCATGTTACTGGTGGGAAAACTCACTGCTTGCTGCACTATTCATGAAATTGTGGGTGTGTTACTCACACAGCCCTGTTACATACAGCCAAAGGGTGTGGGTCCCTCTGGCATGAATTGAGAAAATAAACCTTCTAGCAATACAGTAAATAATAAAAACTGAAAACACTTATATTTATTGCATTCAATATTTTGCACACACTTTGTTTTATTTTTGAGAATAGTGGGGAAGTGGTGGAAAGATCCCTGATTGATTACCAGCCCATTCACTTATAACAGAGACAATGCTTCTGGACCAATAAGTCCTGGAGCGTGACTTGACATGAATTCACAGGTAGGGAGACTACCACTACCAGACAATCTCACACACTACACTCAAAACAACAACAATGATTGATTGTTTACTTTTTGGCTAAGTCGTTTTGATCAGGTTTCACAGAGGCTTTGGCACTGTGAGTTTTCTTGCGACACCTTACCAAACATGCTTCATTAACTATGGTGCTCCTTGTCTGATTCTAGCTTCATTCTACCATTCACTGTACTCAGTACAACTCACCACTGCGGGGATATCCTGGAATGAACTGGCAACCCTGGTGCCAGCCCTGTCTTTAAAATTCCATTGTGCATCCTGACAAATGCTGTCAATCTGGAGCTGCCAGTTATGGTTCCTGATATTTGCCTGGACATAATAGACAAGGTAAAATTTCTACCTTGCTTTGCAGGTAGGCACTTGGAGGGCCTGATGGAATGGGTAGTGCTTTGTCTAATCACTCACTTGGGATATCTCAACACCTTCACCAAGATTCATTGAAATACTACTTGGATTTAATGGGTTAAATTATGACAACAGGTCTCATAGGTTTGGCTGGTCTTCCCAAACCTTGAGAAGGTTGAGGGGTGATCTAATTGAGGTGCAAGGAATGGTAGTTCTCGAAATAGGAGTTGATGAAGTGTGGTGCTGGAGGGAGCACGGAAGGTTGGTCAGGTAGGTAGGTATGTCCTGCTCATTTGGGGAATGGGAAAGTTGATGTTTCAGGCTGGACCCTTCATCAGGGTGAAGGGTTGGGCCCGAGGCATTGACTCTCTTGCTCCTCAGATGCTACCTGGCCTGCTGTGCTTTTTCCAACACCACACTTTATCGACTCTGAGTTCTCCAGCATCTGTCGTCCTCACTATCTTCTAGTTCTTGGAATATGGAAGATGCATATAAGTTACACCCACTGGTGAAGATTTACCTTTTTGAGAGAATGCAATTTTAAAATTTAAACCAACATTTAAGAATAAAATCAGGAAGCAATTTCTGATGATAAAGGCTAGTGGAAGTCTGGAACTTGTTCCCCTCTAAGAGATCTTGGATACTGAGTCAATTGAAATCTTGAAGCTGATATTGATAGGTATGCTGAATGTAAATCTTAATGAGGAGAAAGTGAGGTCTGCAGATGCTGGAGATCAGAGCTGAAAATGTGTTGCTGGAAAAGCGCAGCAGGTCAGGCAGCATCCAGGGAACAGGAGAATCGACGTTTCGGGCATAAGCCCTTCTTCAGGAATGACAAAAGTGTGTGCAGCAGGCTAAGATAAAAGGTAGGGAGGAGGGACTTGGGGGAGGGGCGTCGGAAATGTGATAGGTGGAAAGAGGTCAAGGTGAGGGTGATAGGTCAGACGGGAGTGGGGGCGGAGAGGTCGGGAAGAAGATTGCAGGTTAGGAAGGCGGTGCTGAATTCGATGGATTTGACTGAGACAAGGTAGGGGGAGGGGAAATGAGG
>NC_057721.1:61010293-61043759 GCF_004010195.1 Chiloscyllium plagiosum | reverse complement strand
CGATTCTCCTGTTCCCTGGATGCTGCCTGACCTGCTGCGCTTTTCCAGCAACACATTTTCAGCATAAATCTTAATGACTCTTGACTCCGTGCAACTGAACTAGACCCTGCTGTTACTACTCAGTCAAAATCTCTCCCAAAAAAATGGTCAGCACTGAAGATGGCACACAATCTTTCTAATCACTTTCCAAATCTGTCAATGATAATTCATCTTCTCGAGGGACATCAATAAATGCTGGCCTTGCCAGTGATGCTCAGATTTCTTGAATGAATAAATAATTGAGTACATGTGGTCTTTAAAAGATTCCTGTGGCAGATTCATTTGGATGTGGTAGATGTTTTTAGTCTCTACCTTGTAATAGCCCTCTGTACAGATTGATACCGAGTTATCAATACGACTTTGTATTTGTTTTTAATCAGCCTATTTAGACATCTTGTGATACGATTCCAGGGCAAGTGAGACTTGAACCCAGACTTACTGGCTCTGATGTAGGGACACCCTGGCACACAGTGAAGTCTGCAATTAAGTCTAATAAAAACCATGAAATCATTGTCAATTGTCAGAAAAAACCCACTGGGTTCACCAATGCCCTGAAGGAGGAGATTGCTATCCTTACTTGCTCTGGCATAGTTGTGACTCCATACCCAAAGCAATGTGGTTGACTTTTAACTGCCCTCTGGCAAATAGGGATGACAATAAATGTTGCCCTAGTCAATGGTGCCCACATCCCATAAATGAATAAAAAAAGCTACTATTGTGTCGTAAGACCCTGTGTACAACCTTGTAGAGTTGTGGCAAAAGTTGAGTTGGTTAAGAAAATGGATGAAAGGTAGGACAGATAGTACACAAACAGGCAGCAGCTGTAATTGGCAGGATGTAGGCTGTTTGGGGGCTTCAACTATTCAGTATGTTCATTGGTGACTTGGATGACAGGATAAAAGCAATACAATCAAATTTGCTAACAACAGCAAATAGTGGAAATTGTAAGCAACATCCACAAGCATGAAAACACAAAAGTGATATGAATTAAAGCTGAGTTCCTTTTTTTGGGTGGCACTGTGGCTCAGTGGTTAGCACTGCTGCCTCACAACACCAATGTCCCAGGTTCAATTCCAACCTCAGATGACTGTGTGGAATTTGCATGTTCTCCCTGTGTCTATGTGGGTTTTCTCTGGGTGCTATGGTTTCCTCTCACAGTTCAATGATGTGCAGATTAGGTGAATTTGCCATGATAAATTGCCCATTGTGTTCAGGGATGTGTTGGTTAGGTGCATTAGTCATGGGAAATATAGAGTAAGGGTATGTGTCCAGATGGGATACTGCTCAGAGGGTGAGTGTGGACTTGTTGGGCCAAATGACCTGTTTCCACACTGTAGGTGCCATATGGTTTCATGGAAGGAGACATCCTTTCTGCCCCAATAGAGCAGGAGGAGAAAAGGTGGATGGTCAGCACCTGACATTCAATTCCTCTTCCCATATAAAGAGACAATTCTATCTCTGAACTCCCCAAGTGGCTAACTCTGATTCAAGACCCTAGATTGCTATCTCAGGTTGCTCTTGATTTACTGTGACTGAAGGCTACCTCCCTTGAGTTGATGAAGAACTACTGACAACCATGACAAGTTTCCTGGCTTTGTGTTTGTGCTAACAGTATGGTTGTACAGCAGTACTGTGAGCACGGTAACTCTGACTGGAGGACAAGATCCAAAAAGACAAGTCAATGCTACGCCAGGATACTATCATCATCAAGGTAGACTCAATGTGAGCAATTGCTAAGAAAGCAAGCAAATAGGCCAGTGATGCAGCCTGGTCCAGTTTATGAGCTGAGTGTTTGTGTCTCTGCGTGTCTAGTGCCCTTGCTGCAGCATCACAATGATGGCTGCCAATACAACCGAGCATAGAAGTACAGACACGTGACAACAAATAACTCAAATCAAATCAAAGTAATGTACGGAATGTGGACTGGGATTTTCATGAGGATTCATAAAGGCTGGCACATGTTGGATGCCAATATCCAATGCCTGGGGTATGTGTAGGCAGCACACATAGTGCATGGCCTGAGATGTGGGTGCCAGGTCTCCAAAATGGAGTCTCTTTGAAGAATACAATGCTATGAAGTTGCCAGGTACCTACTTTGACTTCCAAGTTCAGAATTCTCAGCATTCGGTTTGCTCAAAGTCGGTGGTACGACAGAAATATTTATGTTAATAATATGACACCTGCATTTGATAAGATCATTAACAAACAATAATCCCTGATAATCAACAGCTCACTTCTGCCTAATGAGAATCTCGCCTCAACACCTGAAACTTAATTAAAGGATGCAGTGAGTTGTTCCTGACGTTGAGAAAGGCCTCACTGCACTTCATGTGATTCTATCACACATAACTCCCATTGTTCAAGTCCCTATAATATTCCACTTAATGACTTTAACCTATTTAGTTAATTTTGCTTAGCATATTTTGGTATGAATTTTGCCTCTAATAGGGTATCTTGCTCAATGCAGTAATGCTTATGTTATCTCCCATAACACTAGTGTGTATTCTGTAGGCAGTCGTGCTGCAATTGACCCAGGATAAACTGGAGTACAGGATCTTTATAACCTCAAGTCACATGCTGTGGTACTGTGATGATATCTTGAGCATGCCTCGCAAAGATAAATGTAAGGTTCCTTACAGTCCAAAACAAGAGAATTGATCATGGAGAACATGGAAATGGCAGAGAAATTAAACAACCAGCTTAGTTCTGGCAAATGTAGGGCCACTATTTTAAAATAGATGGAGGGAGAAAGCAGATAATTATAGATCAGTTGGCCTAACATCAGTCTTAGGGAAATGTTAATGTATAAAGTGATCTAGGTGACATTGTACTCTGGTCATTGAAAGCAACATGCAGGTAAAACTATCAGTTAGAAAGCCAATTGGTTCTTATACTTCATTGCAAGAGGGTTAAAGTATGAGAGCAATGGTATTTTACGTCTGCTGTACAGCACCATGTTGATACCACACTACAAGCAGTTTCGGTCTCCTAATTAAGAAAATATAAATTTGCCATAGAGGGAGAACAACAAATGCTCACGAGACTGATTCCCAGGTTTGCAAGTTTGTTGTGTGAGACCGAGATGACCAAGTCGGTATCTCTGATGTTTAGAAGAATGAAACATTAAATTTTGATGGGCCTTGATAGACTGGATGCAGGGATGATCTTTACCTTGGCTTGGCAGTCAGAATAGGAGGTCATAATCTCATGATACTGCTTAGGCCATTTGGACTGAGATGAAGAGAAATGTTTTCACTCAGAGGGTGGCGAACTGTGGAATTTTCAATCACAGAAACCGGTGAGGTCTGAGTCACTAAATATATTTAAGAAATACATACACTGTAGATAGATTCCCCAAAATTAAATGTGGCAAGAGTTATAGGGAGAAAGCAGGAGTGTGGTGTTGAGATAAAGGATCAGCCATGATCAAGTTGAATAGTGGAGTGGGCCCAATGGGTTGAATGGCCTAATCCAGCCTATTTCTACATTTCATGTCTCAAATTAATTTGCTATCTTGGTTTATGTCTCATTCCAAAGTCATACCCTCGGAGTTTGACAAGTAGACGTTGCAAATGTGGTAGTAAACTCTTCAGTGATTTGCACCATATTAATTTGAGTAGTTTATGATCTGTTCTAATGATTAACTTTTTGCCAAATAAGCATATCTGAAATCGCATGATGCAAAACACCAGAGCTAACATTTTGCATATTACATTGGCTTGTGCAAATGACAGAGTTGGAAGTGTGGTGTTGGAAAAACACAGCAAGTCAGGCAGCATCCAAGGAGCAGGAAAGTTGACTTTCTGGTGTAAGCCCTTCATCAGGAATGTGCGGATAACAGGACTTTCAAATCAAATGCAATAGGCTTTCCACTTTTCAAAGATACACACCTAGGTCTTTTTGTAATGCATTCACTCTAAGAATCATGACTTTCCTAGGTTTGTAGAATTGCAGGAGGTAATATTTTGCAAACAGAATCTCCTTGATAGAATTGATGACATTAATAGTTGTCTTGCCACAGATAGAGGCCATCCAGCTTGAACAAATCTTTCAGCAAAGATACATTGTCTGTAAAGTTAGGTATTTACAGCAAAAGGAAATTTAAAAATCCAATCCAATCAAGACTCTATGCACAGACTAAATGGACCCAAATAGGCTTATGTATCTGATGTTGACTTGCTACTTTGTGCTGTGTCATATAAATCTTTTTTAATGCATGGTTGTCCTCAGTCAGTAAAGGTCATGCCTGCCTTTGTCTTACTTAGGACTGCTATATAATCAACTATGCAAACACAACCAGTTACAATCTCAATAATCCTATCCATATGGTGCTGAAATCTTTCTTAATTGAGTGAGAACCCAAATGGTAGCAATGAGAAACAGTACCATCCAGATGGTATCCTAAATGTTGTGAGCTCTTAGTATCCCTCTGCCAAATCGATAAACTGGGATCCATGCTTTGCATCTAGCATGGCAAAGAATTTGGCTTGGAAAATTTAGGATTTAATTTTCCAGCATGATACATTTTGTGGATACTTATTAAGTGAAGCCTGAGGCTCCTTCAATCTAGGCATAGTCTAAAGATGCCATCATCCACGAACATTCACGTGATGGAGCGACACCAATCTGTGCAGTGATCAATTTTCATATTTTACCATTTAACTCCATCTCAATCTGGACAGTTTGAAGCTTGTCTTGAATGTGAATGCTAAACTTCATTGAAGGATCAATAAATGGGGTTGCATTATCACAAGATGAATTCTGCAACACCTTAAAAATTTCCATAGGCAACAAATCCACGTAGATTCGGATATTTGAGATTGTTGAATGATTTAGTCAGTCTCTTCCACCACAGTGGATGTGGTTTGAATCTCATGAATTGGGATTATACTAAGATCCATGTTCACTGGTCGCTTTGCACTGCTGGGCTGTTGCTATCTCCCAAGTAGAAGATTTCAGCAAGTTAAGATGAGTTGACACTGCAATGTGATCATCAATGCTTGATGGAGAGGGTGCAGTCATGGGTTCTGGCAGTGTTTCCGAAAGTTCCAAGGTTGCAGGGTATATTATGCCTCTGCACTATTTGCGAATTCGTGGCTTTTACATGGTCCACGTACTTGTTCCGGACTGTTGCACCTACACAAACTTTATGTGTCATTGGTCCTGACCTTGCATCGACCATACCTCTTACATGCAGGGCCACTTCTGTGATTCTTACATCAAACTTTGTCCCCTTAATCAAACTGTCTCTGTCGCTTGGTGGAGTCTTATGTCGGGCATTGATACTCCTGGTGCTGTTTCACCGTCTCCCCAGGCCTGGGAAGATTAGACTTAACCTGGTAGCAATTCTACCGATTAGCAACTCTGCTGATGCTATCCCTGTAGTCCTGTAATAAAATAAGAATAATGACAGCTAGGTGTCTAGCAAGGCTGTAAGCTGTTTCTTCATGCCAGCCTTCAAAGTTTGAATGGTATGGAGCATGCCCATATTGTCAAATCCCATTCAACTTTAGGAAATACCCAAATTCCCTGACAATAAATGATGGCCGATTATATGTGATCAACTCTTCAAGAACTTCCCATATTGAAAAAGATGCGCGCAGTTTTTCTATTGTCATCCCTATGTTTGACAAATGCATGTCCACCCACTTTGAGTGGGCATCCACAGTGACTTGAGCTGATGAAAGGTTGACGCACATGTGGTAATGCTTGTCCTTGTTGGCACTCTGGGCACTGCCCCACCAACATGGCTATGACTGCATCCACACCTGGCTACCCGTCGTGACTTCTTGTCAACATCTTCATTATGGAGACCACTGGATGGCCCTTGCAGAGTTCATCCAGTATCTGGCACCAACCTTTGTTCCCCATAACAATCTGCCATCCTCGTTCTCCATTGTTCACTGAAATATTGAACAGGCTGATGTTACCCAAAATGGTGGTCTCATATATTGGTACAAGATCTTATGACTAACAATTGTAGTATACGTTTGGGAATCCTCATCTAAACTAAATTGCAAGTCAACATGGCTAGCATCCAGCTTCACGAAGGATAGCCCCCACTGCCAACTTTGCTTTTAAATCCACTATGCAAGGGATTTGATTTTATCCAGCTGCAAAAAGCAGTTTACTGTTAGTTTATAATCCCTACAAAGGCAAACTGACCAGTCAGGCTTTAAAATCAGTATGACTAGTGCTGCCCATTCTGCAAATTGGACAGGTTTAATGATTCTTTCACTTTCCAGCCTTCTGATTTCTGCCTCTACTTTTGCCCGTGAGGGAAATGGCACTAGGTGGGCCTTGAAGAACTAGGCCCACCTAGTGCCATTTGCCTCACTTCCAGGTCAAAATTCAGGGTGGCCTTGGCTCTTCTGATAGTTCCTGGACCTTCCTGGTAGACTTCTGGGTATTTAGTTCGGACTTCACTCAGGCAGCCATTTGCTAATCGAAAAGAAACGAGCCAATCCAGCTGAATCTCTCATATCCACTTTCGCCCAACAAGCTTGGGCCTGAGCCTTTTACTACACTTACTGGTAACTGAACTAACTGCTTTCTATTAGAGACCAGAACTGATGTTGTACCCTTAATCTCTAAAAGTTCTCCAGTATAGGCTCTCAGCCTAGCCAAGGTCTTACTTGGGCTAGAGTCCAGAGTGAATTTTGTTAAAAACTGGTTATCTAATCACTGATATATCCAGTATCCCATCACCAAGTCACCCTTTATTTACAGATGAACAATCCATGACTCTAGTACTGCCTCTAAAGAATCAGTTCTCAGAGTCCCTGAATCTCTGACATTCTCTTTTTATCTGTCAGCCAGGGCTCCATGATTAGACTAGGGAATCCAGTCAGGGAACTTGTATTCTATGATGTCCAGCTGGCTGACCTCATGACAATCACTACAATATTAATGGATATAAAGATTCTGATCATCTTATATTGTTGACATAGTGTGTGGGGTTAATAAAGGTACCAAAGGTTAAATCAAACGATTTGGCCTTAATGAGCTGGAGGCAGTATTGTGGCGGGGACAGAGAATTAGCCAATAGGAAGGAAACATCGAGTAGGGATAAGGAGATATCAGGGTGGTGACCTGACACTAGTGGGGTTCCATAGGCAACACTGCTGAAACTGCAATTGTATACAACATATGCTAATGATTTGGAAGAAGTTAAAAATCACACAGCACCAGGTTATAGTCCAACAGGTTTATTTGGAAGCACAAGCTTTCGATGTTCTGCTCCATCAAGTAACTAGTGGGGCAGGATCATAAGATGCAGAATTTACATTAAAAGATCACAGTGTCATGCAATTAAAACATCTAAACTCATATATTAATGAACTGAAACCTGCAACCCATTCTAAAAGATGAAAGACTTAACAGCAATCTAGGTTTGTTCAATATATTTTAATTGTATGATACTGATCTTTTACTACAAATTCTGTGTCTTATGATCCTGTCTGACTAATTACCTGATGAAGGAGCAGTACTATGAAAGCTAGTGCTCCCAATTAAACCTGTTGGACTATAGCCTGGTGTTGTGTGATTTTTAACTTTGTACACCCCAGTCCAGCACCAGCACCTCCACATCATTATTTGGAAGAAGAAAGCAAATGTATTGCAGCCAAATTTACAGATGACACAAAAATAGATGGAAAGGCAGTTTGCAAGAAGGGTACAAACAGTTTACAGAGAGATATTGAGAAGTTAACTAAGTGGGCAAAAAGTTGGCAAATGGAGTATACAGTAATGTGGGAAAATGTGAAGTTGTTGATTTTGGATGGGCAAACAGAAGAACAGAATGAATAGAATTTAAATGGAGAAAACCTGCAGATACTTGCAATGCAAAAGGACTTGGGGTACATGTGCATGAAGCACAGAAAGCTAGCAGACAGGTGCAGCAGGTAATCAAGAAGATCAACAGAATGTTGACCCTTATTTCAAGTGGGTTGGAGTATATGAATCTTTCTCCAACTGTACAAGGTGCTGGTGAGACTATATCTCGAGTTCTGTAAGTAGTTTTGGTCCCCTTATTTAAGAAAATATGTTATTTTATTGGAGGCAGTTGGGAGAAGGTTCACTAGGATGATCACTTTAATGGAGAGATTGTTTTATGAGCAAAAGTTAAACAGGTTGGACTCTACTCATTGGAATTTAGAAGAATAAGAAGTAATCTCATTGAAACATATGGGATTCTTAAGGGACTTGACAAGGTAAATGCACAGAGGATGTTTCCCCTCGCGAGAGAGTGTAGGACGAGAGGGCATAGTATCCGATTAAAGGGAGGCCAATTTAAGATTGAAATGAAGAGAATTTCTACTGTCAGGAGGTTGTGGGTCTTTGGAATTCTTTGCCACAGAGATTTGAGGGGCAGAGTCTTTGTTTATATTTAAGGTTTAGATAGATTCTTGATCAATAGGGAAATCAAGGGTTATGAGGAAAGTGGATGTGAGGACTGTTGGATCAGCCATGATTCTACCAAATGATGGAACAAGCTCAAGGGACCGAATGGCCTATTCTGTTGCTATTTCTTATGGTCTTACATGGAAATCTTGCTTATCTTTCAAAGGTTTTATTTGCGTGGTTGACTCTGAACATCATTAATATGTTTGCATTTGTGCCCTTTCTTAACACTTGCTTTGCTGATCATATGATGTATTTCTAAATACTCTGCTATTACATCTTTTATAGTGCGTCTCACATTTTCTCAGTAACAGATGTTAAGTGAACTGGCCTATTGTTAACTGGTTTTTTGGCTCCCAAGTTTAAGTAAAAGTTTTTCAGTCCTCTGGAACATTCCAGAATCCTGGAAGGTTACTACCAGTACTTCCATTATCTCTGTAGTTACTTGTTTTGATATCCTAAAATGGATCATATCAGGTCTCAGGGACTTATTGGCTGTTAGCCCCATTAGTTTCCCTGACAAATTTTCTCTTGTGATAGTTATTGTATTTATTTCCTCTCCTTTTGCTGCATGAATGTTTATTAATAATGTGATACAAAGTATTTATTTCAACTCTTCTGCTATTTCCTGGTTCTCCATTATTTTTCCCCAGCTTCATTCGCTAAGGGGTCTCACTTTGGCTTCTCTCATTCTTTTTACATATTTAAAGAATGTCTTACTGTTCACCTTAATACTACTTTCAAGTTTACACACCAATGTTATTTTCCTCATTTTTATTGGTCATCATTTGTTGGTTATTGAAACTTTACCAATCCTCTGGCTTAACACAACATTTTGCCAAATTGTAGGTTTTTTATTTGAATTATATGCTGTTATTAACTTTACTGGTTAAGCATTGTTGATTTATCTCCTTCCTAGAATCCTTCTTCCCCACTGGAATATATCTTTGCTGTGAGCCATCAACTATTTTCTTAAGCATCTACCATTGTTCCTTAACCACCTTTGCTACTAAATTCCTTTCTCAGTCCACTCCACCCAGCTCTGCTCTCTTTCATTTGTAATTATTCTTATTTAAATTTAGCACAGTGGTTTCTGATCCAAGTTGCTCCCTCTCAAATTGAATGCTCAAACCTTCTATGGTATGTCACCAGTGGATCTTTCACTCCGACATCATTTATTAAATCTTCCTCATCACCATCACCAGATCCATGACAACTTGACCCTTGGTTGGATCCACAATGGATTCTTCCAGGAATCTATCCAGAATACACTCCAAATTTTTCTCCACGCCTTCCTCTGCCAATCTGATGATTCCAATCTACATGAAGATTAAAATCACCCATGATTAAGGTACTACATTTGTCACATGCTCACATTATCTTCTGATTTATTTCCCATCCCACCATTTTGCTACTGTTAGGAGGCCTTTAGACTGTTCCTACTAGTGTCTCCTTTCCTTTTTTCTTTCTCACATCCACCCAAATAGATTCTACATTTCCCAGTTCAAGGTAATTTCTTGTTATTGTACGTATTCCATCCTCTAACAACAATGCTATCCAACCATTCTTTCCTTCCTATTTGTCCTTTGAAAAGTCACAGACCTCTGAATACTTAGTTCACAGCTTTGATCGCATTGTAACTATCCTGCTGTATTGGCTATAAGTTCATATCCACTGACCTGGATTTGTGCTGCTAATTCATCTTCATTTTTCCAAATATGTGCATTCAAGGAACGAGCTATTAATTTCGCCATTTTATATTTACTGCTATTTTTTCTATGTTTATGTACTCTGTCACTTTCTGTCCCTAGGTGAAAGTGAGGACTGCAGATGCTGGAGATCAGAGACAAGATTAGAGTGGTGCTGGAAAAACACAAAGCACAAAAGCCCCTCATCAGGAATTTTCCTGCTCCCCGGTTGCTGTCTGACCGCTTGTGTTTTCCCAGCACCACTCTAATCCGCACTTCCTGTCCCTTCTAGGTATTGTTTTATCCAAAAGCTGCCCTGCAATGCTACCATATCCTCTTATTTTTTAAACCTACGTTTGCCCTCTTCCAAAGTCAAATTACCTCTAGAATCCTAATTATTAAATTCACCAGGAAACTGGCCCAGTTTAAGTGAAAGAAGAATAACATGCCTTTAAAGACAATGAAAGGATGAATTATCATTCATTGAATGAAAGAAAGCATTAGTGTGCAAATAACTTTGTGTCAACAGCAAAGGAATTGAAGGGAAGAGAAAGAAAGCAACTGACCACATTCTGTAGTCCAGACTGGTACTATCACCGAATTAGACTTACTTTTGGAAAGGAGGGCATGTTGTATCTATGATTTGGAGATGCCGGTGTTGGACTGGGGTGTACAAAGTTAAAAATCACACAACACCAGGTTATAGTCCAATAGGTTTAATTGGAAGCATTGGAGATCCTCTCCACTTTAAGCCGGCGGTTAATGGTGTCGATAGTAGTCATGATTTGGAGATGCCGGTGTTGAACTGGGGTGTACAAAGTTAAAGGAGCGTCACTCCGAAAGCTAGTGTGCTTCCAATTAAACCTGTTGGACTATAACCTGGTGTTGTGTGATTTTTAATGTTGTATTTATATTGTGTTGTGAATCTGCAGCTAGTCAGTTGGCTATGGGTTGCCTTGCTGCACACTAAAATCAGATGGCTTGTGTACTGGCTGATTTATAACTTGTAATATGGTAACTATCTTAAATACTGAATCGAGAGTTCATGAATCACTGATGCACAACTATCATTATCATGACAGCTTTTACTGACTTCCTTCCAACCTATCTAATTAGCCAAAACCATGTGCTTTGTTTTAGTTCACTTACTATGATATTTCTATTTTCTGTTTAAAGCACCTTCAAATGTTTATGAAAAGGATGAATGCACATTAAATGTATGTACATTCACACAAATAAATTGCATTTGATTAATTGAGCCCTTCATTATCCCAAAGATGTACCAACTATCAGAATCAGCTCATGGGCTCCTCCTGCTGCGCCTTCCCAGAGTTCTTCCTTTCATGACATATTGCAAATAAATACTTATTTCCATCTGGTGGTCAGTCAAGTTAATACATTCCAAATAAAAAAGTATTTTTTACAATATGCCACCATCAGCAAGTTCTTGTCTTTAACGAAACTGTTACAGTGAGTTTTTTAAAGTTCAATGAGGCTCATCAGCATCAATATGCATGACATTGTGCATAGATGCACTAGATTTTCAAAGTGCACTAGAAATATCAAAGCTGGCAAAAACACTAATGTACAATGTATAGCAGGAATTTTGATAACTGTGTAATGATTGTGAATTAAACCACAATAATTATATGTGTTTTTATATGGAAATATCCCAATAATCGAGCAATTACAATGTTTACATCCACGTGAAACTTCATTTGAACTTCTAACTTTAGATGCCAATATTAAGCTCTTATGTGTAATTATTACAGCATTAAATTTGAGGATAAGAGAAAGGAAGGAAAACTTTCTTTATAGAGCAGCATGCTTGCTCAGTAATTAGCACTGCTGCCTCACAGTGCCAGGGATCTGGGCTTGATTTCATCCCCAGATGATTGTGTGAAGTTTACATATTTTAGTCATGTCTGTATGGATTTCCTCTGGATGGTATGGTTTCCTCCCACAGTCCAAAGATGTGCAGGTTAGGTGGATTGGCCATGCTAAATTGCCCATAGTGTCCAGGATGTGCAGGGTAGATGGATTGGCCATGGGAAATGTGGGGTTATAGGGCCTGCGTGGGATGCTGTTCAGAGTTGGTGTGGACTGAATGTGCCGAATAGTCTGCTTCCACATTCTAGGGATTCTATTACTCTGTCTCTGAGTTAAATGTTGTGATCCTGCACAGTGGAGAGCCATTCTAAATGGGAGATGAGTTCCATCCCAAAGTCCTACTCTTGACAGTCAGCATGTGACCACTTAGTATATATACTCAATCAAATAACTTAGATCTCATATTCATTGATTAGTAGAAACTGTTGAGAATTCAATCAGCATTACTAACAGGCATAATTAATGTAGAGAAAAACGTTTTGAGGTTTTTACATTTTAGTTGACTTAGTTGTAAGATAAATAGTAAGTTCTAATATCACCATCAGCCAAGTGGAGCTTGTTGGAAAATTCTTGTGATGAAGTATTCTGCCAAATGACTTTGATAGACTGCTCGGGGAACAACTCGATAGGATCCACCCTCTTCTTTTCTCACAGGTTCTCATGCGACATGCTGACCACTACCTGATGGACTTTGGTCAAAGGTATTTTATTTTGTAAATTTCTCCACAATGGTTAGGTCCAACTGCTTGGAGCATTCCGCAGCAACAAGGCCATTCCCATTCTTCATAACACTGGGGACAGGTAGATAGCATATTGCGACACTTGGGTTTGCGTACTGAGGGTCAAGATAGCTTGATGCAGTCACACACAAAGGTGGCCATCCGAATGAGGATGGGACTGGGTATGTTCTTCCCCCACTTATCCAGAGCTTTGTACATGATAGTGACCTCAGTCTTAGACCTCCAGATGAAGTGATAGATGGCTTGAGTGATTGCAATAGCAGGTTATGGGAATAGCCAGACTCACACCACAAACAATAACAGAGAATACTTCACACCTGATGTCCAGGCTTTTACCTGCAATGCAGTGGGAACAGTGCTCTCAAAAGCCCAGTTGCTGCCCCACTTTGGTGATACACTCCTCCCATTATTTCACACACATTCCATATTCCCAGCACCTTCAGTTAATCTGTCCTGATGGTGAAGGGGACAAATGATTGGTCGGCACAGTTCCCAAAGAACATGGCCTCACTCTTGCCTCGTTTTACCAATCCATTGTCAGGAAAAACCCATCCGGTTCAAGAAGGCCCTTTAGGGAAGAAAACTGCCATCCCAACCTAGTCTGGCCTATATGTCACTGTTTGTAGTTGTCTCTTAATTGCCCTCTTGTCAATTAGAGCATGAGGTATAATTAATTAAATGCAATTGACCAAGATATTTGGGGGAGGGAAGAGGGAACAATCAAAATTAAGAAGTTTAGCTGTAAGAAATGAACTGGAATGTCTTTCTATTCAAAGTATGATATAATTACTCATGAGTAGTTCCAACAATAATTCTGTTTCTTATGAATATTGATTCAAAGCTCCAGTGTTGCACTCTGTAGAGGTAATAATCCATTTTTAATGGATTCTCCCAATCTTGAACCCTTCTGTCAAATGATCTTTTCTCAAGAATTTTATTTCTCCCCAGTTGAAAGCAGTTGTCAGAAGCTTGTAGGATTTCAGCAAAAAAGTGCCTCATTTTATGTTTTGAAAGCCATAACATCATCAGCTCTAGGACCTGCTGAGTACAACAGTGTATTTACTTGTTTATCTTGTGATTGAGTGTTTAGCTCTGAAACTGTTCTGTATCTTTCAATCTTGTCCATTTAGCCTTTTAAATTGACCATTAGTCACCTTTTTTTCTGGTGTCATAATGATACCTGTCTTCCAACCTCAGTTTCAATTACTTCAATGACCCTGGATTTCCCTATTGTGACTGTGCTGCATGGTGCCTGTTCACTTTAGTAGCAAGGTTCATGAGGAGCTCTAAGTACCCTCTTTTTAGCTACTAGCCTTCTCAGCCCATTCTACACCATTAATTTCAAGAATTCCCCTTGCCCAACAGGGGTTTTTAACTTTACGTTTGAATATCTGTTTGTTTCCTCGATGAACCTCCAATTGTGACTACTCCTACTGATTCTCAATTATTGATGAATTCGTAACTGCCACATATGGCTAGCTTCTAGCTCACACTTGCTCTGTGCTTCTTACCAGGTCTGAAGTAAAATATGTCACTATTAAGTGTTGATTCTCCCTTGTTAATCTTTCTATGAGTTTTACTGCAGGCTATCTCATGTTTCAGCTGCTTTGATGTTCTACTTCTGCACTTAGATGGTGGCTCCATTAGTAGTACATAAAGCCTTAAAGTCTTTAAAACCACAAATGTCCAGGACTGTGACTGAGCCCACTAACTTTGTATTTTTGAATCTACTGGAATTGTCAGCATTGTTGCCTTATTAATCAGCATTGGGCATACGTTGTCAGCTATGATTACTACGTTGTATCATACTGCTAAATCAAATTTCAATCTACACTGTTGATCACTACATTGTATTTGGTTCATCCATTGTGTTTGGGGTAGTTTGCTGTCACCAAATAAGTCTTAATGAGAAAAGACTCTTAACCCCTTATATTATATCATAGTAATTAGGTACAAATTACATTAGTACAATACACAAGCTGGGGGGAGAACCAAGGGTAATAGTGAGGAAAGACATCAATCTGAGACTGGTACAGTTGAGAAAAGAAGCAAGTCAAACAGTCAGGGCAGGCAGGGACAAAGCAGAGAACAAGGTAGGACTGATAAATCAAACTGCATTTATTTCAATGAAAGAGGCCTAACAGGGAAGGCAGATGAACTCAGGGCAAGGTTAGGCACATGGGACTGGGATATCATAGCAGTTATAGAATCATGGCTCTGGGATGGACAAGAATGGCAGCTTAATGTTTCAGGATAAAAATGCTACAGGAAGCATAGAAAGGGGTGCAAGAGAGGAGGGGGCGTGGTGTTTTTGATAAGGGATAGCGTTATTGCTGTACTGAGGGAGGAGATTCTCAGAAATACATCCAGTGAAGTTATTTGGGTGGAACTGAGAAATAAGAAAGGGATGATCACCTTATTGGGATTGTATTATAGACCCCCTAATCATCAGCAGGAAATTGAGAAAAACATTTGTAAGGAGATCTCAGTTATCAGTAAGAATAATAGGGTGGTTATGGTAGGGGATTTTAACTTTCCAAACATAGACTGGGACTGCCATATTGTTAAGGGTTTAGATGAAGAGGAATTTGTTAAGGGTGTACAAGAAAATTTTCTGATTCAGCATGTGGATGTACCTACGAGAGAAGGTGCAAAACTTTACCTACTCTTGGGAAATAAGGCAGGGCAGGTGACTGAGGTGTCAGGGCAGGGCAGGTGACTGAGGTGTCAGTGGGGGAGCACTTTGGGGCCAGCGAACATAATTCTACTATTTTTAAAATGGTGATGGAAAAGGATAGACCTGATCTAAAAATTGAAGTTCTAAATTGGAGGAAGGCTAATTTTCATGGTATTAGGCAAGAACTTTCAAAAGCTGATCGGGGCCAGATGTTCTCAGGTAAAGGGACGGCTGGTAAATGGGAAGCCTTCAGAAATGAGATAGGAAGGCTAATTTTCATGGTATTAGGCAAGAACTTTCAAAAGCTGATCGGGGCCAGATGTTCTCAGGTAAAGGGAAGCCTTCAGAAATGAGATAACGAGTGTCCAAAGATAGTACATTTCTGTTAGGGTGAAAGGGAAGGCTGGTAGATGTAGGGAATGTTAGATGATGAGACAAATTGAGGGTTTGGTTAAGAAAAGGAAGGAAACATATATCAGGTACAGACAGGAGAGATTAAGTGAATTATTAGAACAGGATAAAGGCAGTAGGAGTATACTTAAGAGGGAAATCAGGAAGGCAAAAAGGGGATATGAGATAGCTTTGACAAATAGGAGAATCCAAAGGGTTTTTACAAATTAATTAAGACCAAAAGGGTAACTAGGGAGAAAATAGGACCCCTCAAAGATCAGCAAGGCAGCCTTTGTGTGGAGCCGCAGAAGATGGGAGAGATACAAAATGCGTATTTTGCATCAGTATTTACTGTGGAAAAGGACATGGAAGATATAGAATGTAGGGAAATAGATGGTCACATCTTGAAAAATGTCCATATTACAGAGGAGGAAGTACAAGATGTCTTGAAACGCATAAAGGTGGATAAATCACCAGGACCTGATCAGGTGTACCCTAGAACTCTGTAGGAAGCTAGGGCAGTGATTACTGGGACCCTTGCTGAGATATCTGCATCATCAATAGTCACAGGTGAGGTGCCAGAAGACTGAAGGTTGGCTAACGTGGTGCTACTGTTTAAGATGGGTGGAAAGGACAAGCCAGGGAACTATAGACCAGTGAGCCTGACGTTGGTGGTGGGCAAATCAATGGAGGGAATCCTGAGGGACAGGATGTACATGTATTTGGAAAAGCAAGGACTGATTAGGGATAGTCAACATGGCTTTGTGTGTGGGAAATCATGTCTCACAAACTTGATTGAGTTTTTTGAAGAAATAACAAAGAGGATTGTTGAGGGCAGAGTGGTGGATAAGATCTATATGGCGGGAAAAAGATCTATATGGCCTTCAGTAAGGTGTTCAATAAGGTTCCCCATGGGAGACTGGTTAGCAAGGTTAGATGTCATGGAATACAGAGAGAATTAGCCATTTGGATACTGAACTGGCTCAAAGCTAGAAGACAGAGAGTGCTGGTGGAGGGTTGTTTTTCAGACTGGAGGCCTGTGACCAGTGGAGTCCTACAAGGATCAGTGATGGGTCCACTACTTTTCGTCATTTATATAAATGATTTGGATGTGAATATAGGAGGTATAATTAGTAAGGATGACACCAAAATTGGAGGTGTCATGGACAGCGAAGAAGATTACCTCAGATTACAATGCGATCTAGACGTGGCAGATGGAGATTAATTTATATAAATGCAAGGTGCTGCATTTTGGGAAAGCAAATCTCAGCAGGACTTATATACTTAATGGTAAGGTTCTGGTGGGTGTTGCTGGATAAAGAATCCTTGGAGTGCAGGTACATAACTCCTTGAAAGTGGAGTCGCAGGTAGATAGGATAGTGAAGAAGGCGTTTGGTATGCTTTCCTTTATTGGTCAGAGTATTGAGTATAGGAGCTGGAAATGTGTTGCTGGAAAAGCGCAGCAGGTCAGGCAGCATCCAGGGAACAGGAGAATCAACGTTTCGGGCATAAGCCCTTCTTCAGGAATGGGGAAAGTTTGTCCAGCAGGCTAAGATAAAAGGTAGGGAGGAGGGACTTGGGGGAGGGGCGTCGGAAATGTGATAGTCCATTTATTCTGTCCATGCATCCCACTGCCTCGATAAAGCAATCAATATAATGAAAGATCCTGTTATGCTCTCTTCCATCCTCTACCAGCCAGATGCTTACAACAGATCAAGAAGAGCGACTTCTCTGCTGTTATCAGACTTAAGAACAGACTTTTCATTGAATCTCTCTAGTGTGGAAGCAGGCCATTCGGCCCATCAAATCCACACCGACCCTCTGATGAGCATCCCACCCCAGACCCATGAGAGGTGTTGTAGGGGACTCCCAGTACAATGAGACATTGGTCAGATGTGCAAATGGGCCGTGGAGTGGCAGGTAGAGTTTAATTTAGATAAATGTAAGGTGCCACATTTTGGAAAGATAAATCAGAGTATGACTTATGCACTTTAGGCAAGATCCTGAGGAGTGTTGCCGAACAGAGAGACCTTGGTGCTCAGGTGCATAGTTTCTTGAAAGTGGAGTCAGAGGTTGACATGGTGGTGATGAAGGCATTTGGTATGCTTGCCTTTATTGGTCAGTGCATTGAGAATAGGACTTATGTTGTGGTTTTATAGGATGTTGATTAGGCCGCTTTTGGATTCTGGTCTCCCTCCTATTGGAAAGGTGTTGTGAAAGTTGAAAGGGTTCAGAAAAGATTTACAAGGATGTTGCCGGGGTTGGAGGATTTGAGCTATAGCGAGAGGCTGAATAGGCTTGGGCTGTGTTCCCCTGGAGTGTTGGAGGCTGAGGGATGACTTATAGAGGTTTATAAAATCATGAGGAGCATTGGTAGGGTAAATAGACAAAGTCTCTTCCCTATGGTGGAGGAGTCCAAAACTAGAGGGCATAGCTTTAAGGAAAAGATATAAAAGGGACCTAAGGGGCAACTTTTTTACACAGAGAGTGGTGCATGTACAGAATGAGCTACCAGAGGAAGTGGTGGAGGCTGGTACAATTCAAACGTTTAAAAGGCATCTGGATGGGTATATGAATAGAAAGGGTTTAAAGGGATATGGGCCAAGTGCTGGTAAATGGGACTAGATTAAGTTGGGATATCTGGTCAGCATGTTTGAGTTAGACTGAAGGGTCTGTTTCCGTGCTGTACATCTCTATGGCTCTGAGGGATCGGCAGATCTAAGTATTCACTTCACAAAACCCCAGATGCTCTGCCTTAAGCCCACCCAAACCTGAATGTCATCATCAGATTGGGTGGAGATAAATACAGTTTCCAACACTAACCCTTTTCATTACCTTATACAATATTTCATTTCCTCCTTATTGTATACAATGGCCTTTGTCTCAATTACTTTGTCTGCAGTGAGGCAATCCATTCTCTAAAATCCTATACATTTTTATTCCAATCTTTTTCCTCAATGACACTCTTAAATAACTAACTACCTTATTACTAATTCTCCAGCCAAAGCGAAAAACCTTTATTCATTATAGCATGTTTTCCAAATTTAACAAGTTCCAATTAGTTTTCTTTGACCTGTGAAAATTGTCCTATTATTTCAAGTCTTTCATTCAAAATGTAAATTGTCGTCATATGTAGCTGAAAGAATGAAGTATTCTAACATGCTAGAAAAGGGAAAGATTGAACGCCCAAAGTCATTCTGAAAGAAAATCAGAGTGACCCTGGCTTTTTGAACAGCAGGAATTAGGGATCTTTATTTTTGTGGTATCAATATTTTCCATGTTAATTAAATATTAACATTAAAGCTGGCTAACAGCAGAATACACAACAATTGTGTCACTATTCCACTGATAACTGAGAATTCACTTGCAGTGTGTGATGCGGATCAGGATTGAAATTTTCTGTGATCTTGCAGCCAAAAGTGACATCAGTCGGGCTGCCAAGCGTGAAATGTCAGCACTCCAGATGGCTGCCTGCTTTACCATATGGGAACAAATGACATGGAATCAATACTTACAAATATTTGGAAAATAATCATCTAAATAGGGTAGATGAGCGAAGTGATCTAGAAGTACAAGTGCACAAATCACTAAAAATAATGGTGGAGTTTAACAAGGCCATTAATACAAAATGCAACCAATGACTAGGGTTTATTTTTAAGAGGGATAACATTATAATTAAATAAGTTATATTCAACTTATATCAAGTTGGATCACACTGGAGTACTGCACACATTTGTACTGATACCAAGATCTTAGTGTTTAAGGCGGTTGTCCTTCCTACACTTCAACACAGGTCTGAAACATGGACTATGTTTAGACGCCACTTCAAGGTCCTAGAACAGGATCATCAATGCTGTTTCCAATCATCTGGGAGCACAGTGTCCTTGAAGCAGATAATAGGACCAGTATCAAGACCATGGTCATCCAAAACCAACCTTGTTGTCCAGCCACATGCTTAGGTTGCCTGAGTTCTGACTGCCAAAGCAAATCATCTACACACAGCTCAAGGAAAGCACTCAACCAGAGAAGCACAAAAGAAAGTGTTTCAATGCCTCTCTCAAGGCTTCCTCAAAAGAAATGCAACATAGACATCAATGCCTGGGAGTTTCATCTTCAGAAGAAACCAATTTGGAGAAAACTCCTGAATGAAACTTCACTTGTTGACCAAACAACAGATGAAAAAAAAACCTCAGACAGAAATAAATGTGCTGTCCACATTCTGTGAAAAGGTTTGCCTTCCGTAGCAGTCAGATTCTTGTTTTGTGTGGCTATGATATGGGATTTTGTTGCCAGCAAATCACCAGTGCAAACATTGTGTAACCAGTGTATGGGTGACCATTATTAATTGTGTGCTTTGTGCTTTGCTAATTGCCACTGCAGTAGTTTCAGTTTCTAAGCATGAAGGTAGCACAGACCCTGAAAAGCAGCCATGCTTTCCTACCATGTCATGCGTCACCATGTATTAATATGGATGTCGAGGCAGTGTCGTGATGAAAAAAAAATCTATACCTACCAGGAAAGAACTTTCCTTTGAGAAGAGAAGGCTAATGGATAACAATACTGAGATGTTAAAATGTTAATAGAGTAGTCACAGGGAGTGTGTTTTCATTTGTGAAACAGAGGCTATCAATATCTGATCGAAACTAATAAGGGATTCAGAATGTTTTAACGAAATAGTGGTGAGAATGTCGAACATGTTAACAAGAGGGAGTGGTTGAGGCAAGTATTTAGATATATTTAAGAGACAAGCATATAAGTGTGAGTTGGTTGAGAAAGAATTGGAGATCTCTCAAATGGAACATAACTGTTGACATGGAATTGTTGGGCCAAATGGTTTGTTTCTTTATTATATTCAGTATGTGGAATGCAACCACCAGCAACAAGTAGTGATAGTGAGGGAGGGTGCTGAGCAGGGAAGCTTAAGCAAAATGAATTGCTGACTAAATTCAGCATATCTGGCAGCATCTGAAGGAAGAAAGCAGAGTTTTCATTTCAAATCTGGTGACTCATTATCAGAACACTGAAGCCGTTGTGGAAGGATTTCTACTAGCAGGTGGCAATGGTGAAGGAGGGCAATTGGAGCACTGAATGGACATGGCTTGCTAAAAGGATGTCTTTGGGGGGAGGAAGACCCATAGGAAGAAAGAGCATAAGATTAGTCAACCCAATGTTAACCACAGGCTTTGTTCCATGCAAATATTGTAGATACATCCTTGTCTAACCTTAACTTCCCTTCATTTTTGTAATTATCTCATGCCAATGGTATGAAGAATGCCTGAACATTGGTCTTTGGGCCATCAAAGTGTGTAAATGCTGTGTTAAATTTCAGGTGCAGTTGGCAGGATTCCACATCACAGGCGTCAAGTCCTTTGGCCTTTGTTTCCTTTTTCAATTCTCGTAAACTCTGACCCCTCCTGTCCCACTCTGGGCATAATTACCAAAATAGCTGCATTGCAATGCTGCCCTACCCTGTTACCTTGTAAACCTACAAATCCCTCTCCAGAACCCTCACCCCTTAAATGTAAGACTACCCGCAGAAATTTCTGTTGTGAAGTATCGTCCAGGAGTCGTCAATTCCCCACAGCTCCTGCATGTCCTTGTGATGAAGAAAGATAAATGTGAAGAGATGAGTCAATTGCCAAGAACTCAACTAAAGCCTTCTTCCCAGCAATCAAGGAAACCCCTGCAAGACTATCTTAACCCACTTGTCGCAGTGTAACTTGACAGTAAAACTAGAAAAGTGCTAACTTTTCAAAAGTAAAGTCCTTGTACATTTCCATATCAATGAAGGCATTATTCCTAATGATGTGAAAATCAGAGTTGTTCAGGAGCAGTCCCAGCTTATTATATGGAGAAAACCGTGTGGGTTCCTTGGTCTAGTGCATTATCAGGGAAGGTTTGTGCAAGGCAATGCACAATTAGCTTCCCTACTCCACAAAATCTGAGACTGTTGAAGGATTAGCTGCGTCAGGATGTACGAGTTGTGATACTTCACAGAGGATTGCAGGTATTTGGACCTGAGAATGAAACAAATCCTTTTGCTCATTCTAACAGTAGCTTGTCTCTTCACCAGGCCCTGGCTACTCTGATTTCCAACTCCTTTTCATACTGTAAACCGATGCCAATTTCCCTGGCCTAGGAGCAGTGCTTTCACAGGTTCAAGTTCAGAATAGAGTGGTTATCACTTCTGACAGCTGGAGTCTCAAGCCAAACAAGGGGAACATGGAGAATTACTCCTCTATGAACCTGAACTGCTTGCTTTGAGCTGGACTATTTCTTTGAAGTTCAGAGACATTCTGGTTGGTGCTAAGTTTGAATTGCTTATACTCAACAACCTACTCAGCAAAGTTCAATGTGCATCAAGCTGGGAGCAACAGAAAGCCAGTGTCTGCTGATTCTGTTCCATTTTGAGTTCAGATCTGATAAAATAATGCAAATTTTGGAAGACTAACCATAGGAGGGACACCACTAATATCCATCTATTTTGGGCATTGGCTGACCAAATGTCCATGACCATATTCCAAGTCAAATGCAGCATTCCAAATCTGATTCGCTGTGACATTTCAACTAAGATTCGGCAGATTATCACTTATTCACTTGTGAGTGAAATCCAAACCTGGCCCAGACAGGTACAGCTGGGTGTGGTTTCACCATTGCAGTTTATCTTAAAAGAGGACTTCAAACAGCTGATTAACATGGGTGCTGTGGACTGCACCATTATTGCAAAGCCGAATATCCACCAACACAGCCCCAGTTTATGAGGGGATCCAAACCAGCCAAGGAACTGTTGAGGCTCTGGAAGACAATTAGGGAGGAGGATGGAGTCTTCTATCAGCTGGTTCATAGCAAAGAGAAAGAAGTGAAGCAATCATCATTCCCAACAGTTTCAAGTGTTGGGAGCAGTTCGTAATCAAGCAGGACACAAAGTGATGTCCAGAGACCAGTGTTACTGCTGCAAGATAGTTGCTGATGTCGACCACTATTGTCACAACTGTTCAAGGTGCAACTTAGCCAGGGAAGTGCCTTTACCCCATCATGGGATCCTTGGTGCCAAGAGACGTCTGGAGGTTCCAGCAATGGATTTTACAGTCCTTGATCCCAGTAGTAATCAGCACATTCTCAGAAACATGGGTGTCTTCACCAGTTCACTTGTGACCAGAAGGCTGCTATTACAGCCAGAATATTAGTGCATGATTCATTCATCCTCATCAATGTTTCATGTTGGGTTCATGGGGATCAGGGTCCAATTTTGAGAACAAAGTCCTACAGGAGCTTTGCAAGTCTATGACATTGCCAAGAGCTGCACCAATCTCTATCGACCAGAGGTAATGAACAGTGCGAACAATTCAACCATACTCTGCAGTAGCTTCCTGAAAGCAAAGTGGCTGGAGTACCTATTGGAGCTGTTGTGCTTATAATAGTACCCCACACTTATCCACAAGCTATTGTCTACATCGTCTCTTCTTTAGATGAGACCCCATCCATACCATGGACCATTTCCTTGGGCTCATTACATCTTCTGATGGGATGACCAAATCAATGAGTGGATAGATGAGCATTTCACAAGCCTGAGCCAGGCATCTGGGATAGTTTTCAAGAGGATTGATAAAATTGCTGAGAAAAAAAAAACATTGAACAATCACCAGGTTGACAGGACTGAATTTCCAACCAGTGTAAGGGCATTCCTTCAAATCAGAATAAGACACCAGATGTGTGGGACCCCAATTCCTATAGTGTCATCAAGTAGCCACAGAGATGACTACACCATTATTGTTGAACAAATAGCTGGACAGCAGTTTCAGAAAATACTTAACACAGATGAATTGCTTGGGGTCAAAAGTTTGGTGGACAATGTAGGCAAACAGCTTACAATAAAGCAATGGAATAGGTTGTTTGGCCCACCATATCTATGCCAACTATATGCCATTCTAAACTAATCGCACCAACCTGTACATGGTCTGATTCCTTCAATTCCCTACCTGTTTGTGTATCTATCTAAATGCCTCTTAAATGTTGTTATTGTTTCTGCTTCTGCCACCTCGCTGGGCAGTACATTCCAAGCATCTACAACCTCCCTCCCATGTAACCTGAAGTGTTGGTGCATGATGGTTTGACTGAATCCTGGAGTGATCTGTATGTTGTGAATCCAGGTGCTGCAACCAGTATGGACTTCTGTACTGAAGAACAGCAGAGGTTGACTTGCTGCAAGGCAGTAGCTGAAGCAACATGTGCTATTCATCATACAACTCCTGGAGACCTGACCAAATTAGACTCCAATGTGAGTGATCCTCCACAGAGCTTGGATCCCTTGGAAGATTTCAGTACAGATAAGAGATTTGAGAAAATCCTCTCAAACATACCACCCAATCCTGGCTATTTGTCGGACCAATGCTGCAAGAAAAAAATTCTGCCACTACTGGGGACTTGAATATTCCAGCCATCGTGCTGCAATTCAATGTGCTAATCATGCAACTGCAGGGCAAATGGTCAATGGTGATTGTATGTAATTGCCAGGATGGTAAATGTCAAGCAGGGAATATATAGCAGAGGCAGGTGGCAATAGTGAGGGAGTTCAGCTGGAGAGGTCAACTGTTCCACTTCTGGAGAAACAAAGCTGTCTTTGGGGAGAGGAGACTCTTGGGAAGAAGGAATAGACAGAAAAAGGATTCCTCAACTCAATGTAAACCACAGGCTTCATTCTAGGCAGATATTTTCTCATTAACCTTTGTTTCATATCATGTTTCTAATGACCTGTTCCTTCATAGTCTTAGGGCCCTCCATGTGTTCAAATCCCCTGTTACATTCCCTATGTAAGAATAGCAAAATTTTAATTTTCTATGAAAATATGGCTGGAGCCTGGTCTCATTAATAACTGGTGCTCCAGCCAAGCCTCATATGGCAGCATGCTTTCGCAGCCTTGTTCAACACTTTTAATTAGTTTTAACTAACCTATTCAGATGTCTTATGACAAACCTCTGGATGAGATGGGACTTGAACCCAGAGAGATAGGTTAACTGTTAAAGCTTCACAGGAGGCCTAGAGTCCAACTCTTTTACGGAAAATTTCTCCACTTGTATCCGCTGTGCATCTGACTTAATGCCTGCTTGATTCCTTGTTATTTTACTCCACCATTTAAGTCCAACTCACAACGTCTGCTACACATATTCTCTGGAATTTGCTTACAATATCACTATACCTTTCCACTTCTCTTTCCATTGCACTCCCTCAAGAGTCTTCATTTATCTACTCAATTTTGTCTATAATCATTCAGATTCTTTCAATTCCTGCTCTTTGAAAAGTGCTTTCAGAGATTTGTCTACCCTTTGATTGCTAGATGAAGTAGTCTACAGTATAGAATTTATTAATATCATCAGCTTTCAGGATTGTATCCATTACCTTGCACAAATTTAACTCTATCTTCATGAAGGTTAATAGTTGAATTGCTCTTTTGTAAGGGCAAGTTTCCAGTGATGTGAACAATGAAACAGCTGACTTGCACTTTCTTTTGGTCACACACGGTGTGCAGTCTGTAGGAATAATGAAATGTGAAATTGCAAAATAACTTGAAAAATAAAGAGATCTTCTTGCCATTGTTGATAAACAACTCTTATCCTGGTGCACTTATATACAGATAAACAACTCTTATCCTGGTGCAAGTGTGTACAGATACACTTCCTCCTTATATCACACAAGCAAATTATACAATAACTGCACGTAATGCTTTAAATCTGGAAAATAAAGCCTATCTCATAAAAATAAATTTCAGACACAAAATTAGAATCCAGAGACCAAATCAGCATTCTTAAAATCATGGTAATTACATTCTGCAAAATTAAAGAGCTTCAACGTAATTGACTCCTGCTGCAAATATTTAGGTGACTTCTAAATGATAGCATAGAATAACCTGAGCAACTACTAATCAAGATCATGCTTTAAACTTCCAAAAGCATTCTGAAACATTTCTCCTGTTTTGGAACTGTATTATCTATAATTAGACTTATCCCATCTCCTAGCTCAAAAATATCCTAATGATATTTGAATTTTATTCCCAGGATTGGCATAGTAGGTTGTTGTCAAGGAATTGTGTTATTTATGCTTGTGAAGGTCCTTTAATTACACTCTCAGTATTCATATTCCTTTTTTTGTAGAAAGTACTATGTAATACTTGTCTTGGGGGCTTGCATTGTATACATTCATTCCGTGGTCTAGAATTGGCATTGTTAAAATTTATAATTACCATTCAAATTATGAGCTGGTATATGCTCTATAATTTAGGACAATGTAATTATGCTTGTATGCATCTTTAGAACACAACATGCAACTTTAAACCAACCACCTCTATAGGTTAAACAGTGTCACTAAAGTATACAGGTCACTGTATACTTTAGTTTACTTGCTAAACTGTTTACTTGCTAAACATAAAATGGCAAATTTCTCCTCCAGCGCAACCCATGTATAAAGAATAAATTCAGACTAGGATGATAATAGCTTCTGTGCTGCATTTCAACTTTTTTTTAAACATTGATTATAAAAAAATTTCAAATTGGATTGGTTGATCAAAATTGTTTATCAGATATTTTACATGGCCATCTTTTTAATAGACAGCAATTGATCTATGAACACAACTTAGGGGAAGAGTAGGCCTGATCTGATTATTCCTGCTTACCCTGATAACATTTCACCCCCTTATTTATCAAGAATCTATCTGCTTCTGGCTTAATTATATATAAAGACTCTGCTTGTACCACATCTTATGGATGAGTTGAAAAGACTCACTCCTCTCTACAAGGAAAGAAAAATCTCTGCCTTAAATCCATAGAATTCCTACAGTGTGGAAACAGGCCCTTTGGCCCAACAAGTCCATACCAACCCTCCAAACAGTAACCCACCCAGACCCATTCCCCTGACTACTGCATCTAACCTACACATTCCCAAACACAATGGACAATTTACCTAACCTGCACATTGTTGGACTGTGGGAGGAAACCAGGGCACCCAGAGGAAAGCCACACAGACACAGGGAGAATGTGCAAATTCCACACAGACAGTCACACAAGGCTGGATTTGAACCCAGGTCCCTGGTGCTGTGAGGCAGCAGTGCTAACCACTGAGCCACCATGCCACTCCCTTATTTTTAAACAGTCATCCCTACTTCTAATTCTTGCACAAGTGTAAATATCCTTTGCATATCCACCCTGTAGCAAGGTCAAGTAATTGAACTCTTGCTTGAACAAAGCAGAGGTCCAGTCAATTGATATCTTGGGCTGTGCACAAGTCTAAATGTAATACATTCCAAATCCTAGACTATTGCAATCATCAGCTAGATCTACACATTTCATATGATTTTTGCAAACTGGTGTCAATTCTTCCATTGTCTTTGAAGAGCCTACTTCTATAAGATTGTAGAAGGGTATACAACATCCTTTGAATTACCTTTAAATCAGGAATGATCTACACACTATGAGAATGAAACCATCTTTAACTTGGCACTTTGGCATCAGGGCCAGATCAGCAATGTTGGTGCAAATAACAATTGCTTGAATTGTTTTAGTTGGTGGAAGCCTTTGGAATTATTATATTGCTGTGGGTGAATTTTGATATATTGCTGAGCATGGAAAAATATATTAGTCACCAATTATTAGAAATAATTCCTGAACAGTATAATACAAAACCTATTAACAAAATATTTGCTTTGTAAGTTATGGATAAAAGTTGGCAGGCAATGGAACGCCAACACACCAGAGGAGAATAATACAGACCTAATGATGAATTTTAGTGTTAGAAAATGGCAACCAGTGAAGTGATGGATGAGTACAGGCTTTTCTTCCAATACTTACGAGTGACTAATTTCCAGCTGACACTGATCTAAACCTGAGAGTAATTGTCAGCTTACAAAATCAAAATACTGCAGATGCTGGAAACCTGAAATAAAAACAGAACATTCTGGAAATACTAGAATAGGTCAGGTAGCATCTGCAGAGAGTGATACAGAATTAGAATTGTGTGCGTGTGACTTTTCACCTGAAAAGTTAGAAATGAACAAGTTTCGAGGGTGGGACGCTGGACAGAAGGGAAGATCTGCAACAGAATGGAGAGCAAGAGAGATTACATGGCAAAGGTGTTCATGGTATGCAATCAAAGGGAGTGGAAAAGGCTAATCAAGATTTTCCTGGCCGACAGAAACCAACCTGTTTCCGAAAGAGCCAACTCTTCGTAACTGCCTGCCAAAAATAAATGCATTTTCAGATTGTCAGCCCCACATTCAGAGCTTTATACTGGAATCCATTACATTGAGTAAAGCTCATGGAAAGGCTGATGTGTTGCATTATATTGTTCATGGCAATTCCTTCTGCAGAGTGGTGCTGAGTCCACTGTTGTTTGTCATTTATAGAAATGATTTGAATGAGAATTTAGAGTTAATAAGTTTGTGGATGACACTAAAATTAGTGGTATAGTTGACAGAGAAGAAGGTTAGAGCTGAAAAATGTGTTGCTGGAAAAGCGCAGCAGGTCAGGCAGCATCCAAGGAGCAGGAGAATCGACGTTTCGGGCATAAGCCCTTCTTCAGGAATGAGGAAGGTATGCCAAGCAGACTAAGATAAAAGGTAGGGAGGAGGGGCTTGGGGAGGGGCGTTGGGAATGCGGTAGGTGGAAGGAGGTTAAGGTGAGGGTGATAGGCCGGAGAGAGGGTGGGGGAGGAGAGGTCAGGAAGAAGATTGCAGGTCAAGAAGGCGGTGCTGAGTCCGAGGGTTGGGACTGAGATATGGTGGGGGGATGGAAAATGAGGAAGCTGCAGAAATCTGCATTCATCCCTTGTGGTTGGAGGGTTCCTAGGCGGAAGATAAGGCGCTCTTCCTCCAGGCGTTGTGTTGCCATGGTATGGCGATGGAGGAGGCCAAGGACCTGCATGCCCTTGGTGGAGTGGGAGGAGGAGTTAAAGTGTTCAGCCACAGGGTGGTTGGGTTGGTTAACTCCCTCTCCCACTCCGCCAAGGACATGCCCAAAACGTCGGATTCTTTCAGCTCTGATCTCCAGCATCTGCAGTCCTCACTTTCTCCTTAGAGAAGAAGGTTATTTAAAATTACAAAGGAATCTTAATCAACTGGTCCAATGGGCTGAGGAGTGGTAGATGGAGTTTAATTTGGATAAATGTGAGGTATTGCATTTTGGTAAAACACACAAGGGTCGGACTTATACAGTTAATGATAGGCAATGACACGGCCTTGGGTAGTGTTGTTGAACTGCGAGACTAGGGGTTCAGGTACATAGTTCTATGGTAGTTGCATTCAGGTAGACAGGGTAGTCAAGGAGACATTTATCATGCTTGGCGTCTTTACTCAGATGATTGAGTATAGGAGTTGGAACATCATGTTGAGATTGTACAGGTCATTGGTGCGGCCACTCTTGGAGTACTGTGTCCAGTTCTGGTCACCCTGCTGTAGGAAGGATATTATTTAATTTGAGAGGGTGCAGAAGAGATTTACCAGGATGTTACCGAGACTGGAGAGTTTCAATGACAAGGTGAGGTTGGGACCTCTTTCACTACAGCATAGGAGGTTGAGGGGTGACCTTATAAGAGGTTTATAAAATCATGAGGGGCATATCTAAGGACTTTTCCTAGGGTGGGGGAGTTCAAAACTGGGGGCATATTTTTAAGATGACAGAGGGGAAGATTTTAAAGGGATCTGATGGGCAACCTTTTCTCACAAAGGGCGGTTCATTTGTGGAATAAATTGCCAGAGGAAATGGTAGATGCAGGTACAGTGATAACAGCTAAAAGATATTCGGATAGATACGTAAATAGAGGTTTAGAGGCCAAATGCAGTCAAGTGGGACTTTAGTTCTGGGAACTTTGGTCGGCATGGATGAGTTGGACTGAAGGGTCTGTTTCCATGCTGTATGACACCGACTCTTTGAATTGTGCCAGGACAAATGGGAGAAGATACAAACACAGAAAATAGGTTCACAATAGGCCAAAGTAAGCCTTTAAGCCTACTCTTGTTGTTTAATTTATCACGGCTGATCATCCAGTTTAATATTTTACCCCTACTTTCTTCTCTGACCCCTTGATCCCTTAACCCTAAGTACTATACAAAAGTGCCAACCACACAACCAGTGAAAGACTAGTGCATTTTGAAAGGGTGCAAAGATCCAGTGAAACTGGGACCAGCTCAACTTAAATTTGACTTCACACACCTAATTAGTAATGCTGCACCCATTATACTTTAATTTATAGATTTCTATATCAATCAGATAGCAATGTCAAAAGACTACTTAGCAATGTCAAAAGACTACTATACACAAATACGACACACATTTGAGAGGTGCTGAATATAATTTATTTCCAAGAAAGGGACTGAGCAAAGGAACACCTTGTTTTGTCATGAGCTCCATCTGCTGGATACATCTATCGAGAAATCCCCTACACAATGTGTTTACCATCCATGCTACCTTCAAATTGACACCAGTAAAGCTTCTTAAAACATAAAATTTCTAAGTCCCATGGACTTAAAATTAATAGTCAATGCAACAATTAATAAGAGGGAATGTTGTTTTGTAGTGTTATCCCGACCGGATATATGGACGACCTGAAAGAAACAATTTAAGTGAAACATGGTAGTTGAACATTCAGGTCACCAGTGAACACTGAGTCATTGCATATAGCATGTTCCTATACATACTGAGGAATTTGTTGACTCACCATTCTAGTGGACCCTCCCCTTGTGAAACCTTTAAGGCCTGCTTCAAGGTTTGTACAAATCTCTCTGCCTGGCTGTTTGTCACAGGGTGATATAAAGCCTATCTCACATGTCTGATTTGGTGATTTTCCAGATACTTCTCAAACCTTTGCGCCATAAACTGTGGACCTTTGTCACTCATGAATTGTTTGGGGTTTCCCAAACTTGATAAATATTTCATCCAGTCGGTCTATCATTGGTCCCGCTGATACCAACTTCATGAGCACCACACCAAGCCAGTTGGACTGGACATCCACGACCATGAGTAATATCCGTCCCTCTACAGGTCCTTGTGAAATTGATGGGAATCCACTGCCACTGTGATTGAGGCCATTCTATAGGTGAAGGGTTGACAACGACAGAACCTTCCTTACGCAGGATTCACACGATTCCAATTTCTCCTCAATCTGGAAGTCCATCATAGCCACCAAACGTAGCTCCTGGCTATTTAATTTGCACCACACCAGGATACACTTGTTTAGCATTTTTCTACTTAACAGGAGGAGGATAATAGCTCCCATTCCCCACAATAAACACCTATCTGAAATGAATGCCCAACGCCTGGACAGGTAAGGATGTAATTGAGCGGTTTCTATGATAAGGCCTCCCTCTTAGGACAAACTCCATCACTAGGATTAAGACCAGGTAACTTCAGATAGCGTCTGCCTTGCTGACATAGGTATCTTGTTTCCCAGGGAAAAGTACATGATTTTCAGGTTCCAGTCGGGAACAACCTTATTTTCCAGATGTGGTCTCCCTGACAAAGCATTTGCATTGCTGTGTTTCTCTGTCTGTCAATATCTGAGTTCACATGAATAAGCTGACAAAGCCAGTGCCTATGCTGCCACCATTGATGGAATCCCAGTGTACGGGCACAAAATGGAGATTAGCAATCTGTCAGCAGCATAAAGGAAATAGATGAACTTAACACCAAACACAATGCCCAATGTTTCCATATCCACTTGGACGTACTTCTCTTCTGTCTTCATTAGTGACCTTGGTGAACACAATGGGCCTTTCTTCCAGATTCAGTTAGATGTGTGACAGTACCATTCCACAAGGCAAAGTGTCACACGGAAACTGCAGTGGCAACTTCGGGTCAAAATGCGTTAATACATCTGACCTTATTAAGGCTTGCTTAACCTCCAAGTAAGTCTCCTCACATTTCAATGCCTGCCATTTTCCAAACAACCAACGCAGGAATTTAAGCATGGTTGCCAGATCAGACATGAACTTACCACAGTAATTCATAACCCCAAGGTTATCTCAGTTGAGACACATGGTCTGGTCTAGGGGCCTTCATAACAGTCTCCATCTTCTTGGCCACCACATGCAGTCCCTCACCATCAATTCATGATCCAGACACTAAGTCTTTAAAAACTCACATTCTCTCTTTATACTTGTAGACTGCGATCCTGCAATGATTTTAAGAGTTTCTACTAGGTTTTTCAAAAGGTCCTCGTTAGAGAGACCAATAACCAAATCATCCAGATAATACTGACAATCCACTCAAAATTTGGTCCATGGCCCCCTGGTTTAGTTGGAACTGATATGATGTAAAAAGGAAGTAGCTTATAGCGGAACAGTTCTGTGTGCCATTATAGTCATTGGCGGCTGGGACTCCTCTGTGACCTCCATCTGCAAGTCAGACTGTGACCGATCAATTTTTGAGAATTTCTTTGCCCCGGACAATCTATTGAACAGGTCCTCAATGGGTGGAAGTGGGTATTGATCCACACACATGGCTGAGTTGACTGCGACCTTAAAGTCACCACAAATCCTCACCACACCATCAGTTTTTAAGAAGGAACGAATGGGTGGTTACTGGTTCCAATGCCTCTAGGTTCACCCCTGTTCCAGTGCTGCCTCCACTTTAAAATGGATGGCATACAGTCCTGGACACACCTTTAGACTCCTTGGACAAGACACCTACTTCAATCAAAGTTTAATTTCTGTACTTTTCATTTCCCCAAGGGTTCCCTTGAACACATCTTTATACCTGTCTAAAATCTCTTGCAAACTTGTTTTTGAGTCTGACAGTCTATTAACCAAAGTTTGGGAGAAGATTTGTAGCTCGGGTGCTCGTTGCTGTGATTCTGTTCGCCGAGCTGGAAATTTTTGTTGCAAACGTTTCGTCCCCTGTCTAGGTGACATCCTCAGTGCTTGGGAGCCTCCTGTGAAGCGCTTCTGTGATGTTTCCTCTGGCATTTATAGTGGCCTGTCCCTGTTGCTTCCGGTTGTCAGTTTCAGCTGTCCGCTGTAGTGGCCGGTATATTGGGTCCAGGTCTTCCTCTTTTTACAGTTCTGGTATGCTGCAGTGTGTTGTGGCCCTTTTGAATAGTATCTGATACAACTTCGTTTGTGTGTGTTGAGGTGGTTGCTTTCATAGTTCAGGACTTGGTCTGTGTGTGTGGCTTTCCTGTATACCTTTGTGGTGAATTCTCCGTTCGGTGTTCTCTGTACCATCATGCCAGTGTGGCGTTGATGATCCGGTGTGTTTTCTCTATTTCTGTGTTTTTAATGATTCTGACCCAGAGTTTGGTGACACCTTTGTAATCATTAAAAACACAGAAATAGAGAAAACACACCGGATCATCAACGCCACACTCAGAGGAATCCGATTCACGAGAGAAGAAGAAAAGGACAACCAACTCCCATTCCTAGACGTGATGGTACAGAGAACACCGAACGGAGAATCCACCACAAAGGTATACAGGAAAGCCACACACACAGACCAAGTCCTAAACTATGAAAGTAACCACCCCAACACACACAAACGAAGCTGCATCAGGACACTATTCAAAAGGGCCACAACACACTGCAGCACACCAGAACTGCAAAAAGAAGAGGAACACCTATACAAGGTATTCACCAAAAACGGATACCCGCGCAACTTCAACAA
>NC_057721.1:61002495-61009579 GCF_004010195.1 Chiloscyllium plagiosum | reverse complement strand
GGATGTTTTTGTTGCAAACGTTTCGTCCCCTGTCTCGGTGGCATCCTCAGTGCTTGGGAGCCTCCTGTGGAGCGCTTCTGTGGTGTTTCCTCCGGCATTTATAGAGTGCCATCCACAATCTCCATCAACAAACACATCGACCTGGACCCAATATACCGGCCACTACAGCGGACAGCTGAAACTGACAACCGGAAGCGGCAGGGACAGGCCACTATAAATGCCGGAGGAAACACCACAGAAGCGCTTCACAGGAGGCTTCCAAGCACTGAGGATGTCACCTAGACAGGGGACAAAACGTTTGCAACAAAAATTTCCAGCTCGGCGAACAGAACCACAAGTCTATTAACCATGCCACAATTTAACCTTAATTCCTGTAACCAGGGGTGTCTGAATAACGCAGCATGGTTGCCTTTCACTATGTTCAGAAGCAGTTTGGCACGCTGTGGTCCCTTAGCTGTACTTTTTACAAGTACTAGCCCTTCAGTAGCACCACTAGTTCCATGGATATTGATAGCGCAGTATTGGCAGATTTCAGTGATAGTGCCTTTAACTTTTCCCAAATGCACCGCATCCACTTTCATCTTTACTGTCTTACCCTCTAATTTGAGATCACAGCTTCACTCCACATGACAAGATGTTTAACAAAACCTTTGTTGAATCTAGACCTTCTGCTACTCCCGCAGAATTCCTATCTGCGCCCTGATTGGTGGCATATACCTTATGCCTTGCCCTCTGAACTGGCTCATTTAAATACCCCTTCTCTTGCTTGAGCTGTACTCAACAATTTTGAACAGATGCAGCATGGGCTCATGAAGGGCAGGACATGCTTAACAAATCTTTTGGAATCCTATGAAGACATTACAAGCAAGGTGGACAATGGGACTCAGTAGATGTGGTGTACTTAGATTTCCAAAAAGCATTTGACAAGGTGCCAGAAAAGAGGCTGCTGCATAAGATAAAGATGCATGGTGTTACGGGTAAAGTATTAGCATGGATAGTGAATTGGTTGACTAACAGGAAATAAAGAGAGGGGATAAATGAGTGCTGTTCTGGTTGGCCATCAGTAACTCTTGATGTGCCTCAGGAATCAGTGTTGTTTGCAATTTACATAGATAATTTGGAGTTGATGACCACGTGTAGTGTGTCAAAGTTTGCAGATGACACTAAGATGAGTGGCAGAACAAAGTGTGCACAGGACTGTGGAACTTTGAAGAGGAACATCGAATCTTTAAATGAGTGGGCAAAGGTCTGGCAGATGGAATACAATGTTAATAAATGTGAAGTCAATCTTTTGGCAGGAATAACAATAAAAAGGATTATTACTTGAATGGTAAAAAGTTGCAGCATTCTACTATGCAGAGGGACCTGGGTGTCCTTGCACATAAATCACACAGGGTTGGTCTGCAGGTACAACAAGTAATTAGGAAGGCCAATGGAATTTTGTCCTTCTTGATGAAGGGATTGAGTTTTAAAAGCAGGGAGGTTATGTTGCAGCTGTACAGGATGCTGCTGAGGCCACACCTAGAGTACTGCGTGCAATTTTGGTCTCCTTACTTGAGAGAGGATGTACTGACACTAATGAGGGTGCAGAAGAGGTTCATTAGGTTGCTTCCAGAGTTGACAAGGTTGGCTTATGAGGAGAGATTAAGTACACTGGGATTATATTCATTGAAATTCAGATGAATGAGGGGGAATCTTATAGAAACATAAAATTATGAAGGGAATAACCAAGATAGAATTAGAGAGGATATTTCCACTGGTAGGTGAAACTAGGACAAGCGGGCATAGCCTGAAGATTAGAGGGAGCAGATTTAGGACTGAATTGATAAGGAACTTCTTCACCCAGAGGGAATGCTTTGCCCAGTAAAGTAGTTGACACCACTTCAGTAAATGTTTTTAAAGCAAAGATAGATTTTGTTTTGAACAATAAAGGATTTAAGGGAAACGGTGAGAGCGCGGGTAAGTGGATCTGAATCAATGAAAAGATCAGCTTGATTTAGTCCCTACCCTCCCCTTCACTGTTTTGATCACACAGCACTGCCCTTTGATGTGAAGGGCAGTGTTTGTCACTGGCTACCTGGGTGTTTTCCTATCTTCCTGGTGGTGGAAATTGAATAAAGATTGGTGCACTTTGTGTCTTTCACTGTGTCTCAGACCTGTGCACACACACCATGGGTGCTGGGGAAAAAAATAAGCACTACCGCACTTAGGTGGTAGTGTGGGGGTTAAAAGAAAAAAAAAAGAAAAGATCAGCCATGATCTCATTGAATGGCAGATGGCCTGCTCCATTTATGTTTTGTGTTTTTATGGCTCACTTGCTTACACCTGCGGCACTGGGCTTCTTGAATCTAACACGTTGACTTCTTGTGGTCACCCCTGCTATATCGGCAGCATTCTACGATTGATACTGCACTCTGCTGAGTGCCCACTACTTTATGTGACATCACCCAACTGTGTTGCTTCGCTGGCAGCCAACTCCATCGAGATAGCAATTTTGAAACCTGCCTTGAAATCCAAGTCTCTCCTTGTTGGTGGCTGTTGTTGGATGGCTTTGTGTCAGAGGCCACAAACCAAAAAGATCTGCAAGACTCCTTGGAGGAACCCTCTGAACTTGCAACGTTCCACTAATCTCTTTAAAGAGGCCACAAATTGGACACTGGATGCCCCTTCATGGTTTTTCAAAATGGAAATGTTCTATGATCAGTGGTTTGGGTACAAAATAACTTTCCAACACTGCATAGTTCTCGGTATGTTTTCTGTGGGTTTCTCTGATTGTACCAGATTCATCAGAATCATGAAGATTTTATTCCCAGTACTCAAGAAAACCAGTACCATTATGTCTTCAGAAACATTGGTCCCCCTTAAGTAAGCATTACAAAGAATCTAACTTTCTTCTCTTCATCAAATGGTCCCAATCTGGCCCACCATTTTGTTTCCCTGCTGGTGGGAACTTTTCCAGCCAGTTGAGGGTAGTAGCTGTTTGCAATCAGAGTTCCCCTCAGTAAACACTCCCACATGGGCCTCTCCCTCACCAACTATGCTCATGTACCATTTTTCCCTGGTGTTGTTCACAGGCCAATTCCCCTCATGAAGGCTCTCCACGATGATTTTGCTAAGTTTTCGGGTGAGTACTCCCCTCTTCAGCCATCAGCTATGGCCTGAGTCCCGCCATGACCATTGCTCTTGGTTCACTCTCTGGTGCATGCTGTTCTTCCCTAACTTCGACCACAGCCTGATTCCCCTCACAACTGCTTCCTTTTATGTTGTTAAGTCCACAATCCTGCTCCGTTTTCAAAGTCCAGGCGAATGCATTCCCCCTGTACCCCCAATGAAAACAGGATGTTTTTTACAAAATGCATTTGGAATTGTTGGAATACAACATTGCAAGCTTGAAGTTACTGCATAATGCAGTGTTTAATATGAAATTAATTAAAACAGGTTAACATGTCTTTTTTACTGTTGGTCAATACAGTCACATTGTGCATGAAACTCAAATAAGTATTTCAATATACTCGCAGATTACTCAAAATTAAAAAGTAATTATAAACTGGGGTAATCTTACTTCTAACAAGGGGATTTCAAAACTGCACTCATTTCATTCAAAATGAAATTGGAAGATAAATATTGTAGAATGTATATAATTAAACAGTAGCTTGCATGGATCAAAATTATACAATACAGCTTTATTTTTCAGATTAATATGATCACACGTTTCCAAAACAAGAGAACCATAATTAAAACAATTCCATGATGACAGTTATGGAGCAAGGTGAAATGGTTAGAGACTGCACTTTAAACTTTAATTAGAAACAATAATTATATCAACAGTTAAATTTTACACAGGATGTATCTTACAAGTGATAATTTTGATTAATTGCAATTTTTATCTTTTATGCACAGCTTAGGACTAAGAATTGAAATTAAAGTTCAGAAGTTAGAACAATGCATAACATATAAAATATTTGACAAACATGAGCTAAGGTTTGAATTTAGACAACAAAGTCAGCATACAACCAGACACAGGAAGAAAGAAAACAACTTCCTCAAAGATTGCTTGTAATGAATTAATTCTGAGTGTGGACATCTGCCGTCTGCTCATACCTTCAATATGAGGCATCTATATTATAAATTTTGAATGTCATACTTGTCAGAATTATTCTTTATTCTGCAATGATTCTATCTTTTCTTCAACAGCAGCAAGTCTTGCGAGCATTAGATCCAGCACAGTTTGTGACTGTTGGAAGGAAAGTTAGATTAGATTAGATTAGATTACTTTACAGTGTGGAAACAGGCCCTTCGGCCCAACAAATCCACACCGACCCGCCGAAGTGTAACCCACCCCTACCCCTACATTTACCCCTTACCCGGAGGAAACCCACGCAGACACAGGGAGAACGTGCAAACTCCACACAGTCAGTCGCCTGAGGCGGGAATTGAACCCGGGTCTCTGGCGCTGCGAGGCAGCAGTTCTAACCACTGTGCCACCGTGCCGCCCACGAAATTCTCTCATAAGGTTCAGCAATATAAAAATAACAAAGAGCAACATCCAGAAATAAAAGCAGCATTATTTCTTGTCACAGAAATTAACTATTTGAGAAACTGATACTAAAAGAATAATCTAAAATTAAACTGAATGAAAATCTGTGCATATCAATAGGAATATTCCTTTGCTTTTTGTACAGTACCTGTGATAGTATACGTTTACCCCTAAAGGTTAACTGATCATTTAGTTTTTTAGGTGATACAAAGAAATAGTAATTAGAAGAATCCTTTGTCAAGTTAAACTTTATTACTAAACAGATGCAATTAATGTCTAACACAATAAAATGCAAGTTCCAAATGCATATTGTAGAACCTGAATTTCAAAATTATTCCTCAACAATCTAATTTGAAAATAATGTGAATCATTTTTTAAAAAGTAACTGATAGAAAAGCAAAATTTAAGTTCAAATCAACAAAAATAAATCTACTGAAGATAACCTTAAGCTGAATATCCAATCACATCAGAAACTACCTTTGTCAATTCTTCAAGAACTTCAACTTGAGTTTCTAAGACAACTGGCTTTTTCTTCTCATCTACAAATTCTGCTTTCATGGTGGAGCCAAGGACATAACTAATAAAATGAAGCAAAGATGACAGTGTACAATTTGATAAACAAAACAGAATGTTCTTCATGGATATGGAGTTATCTTTGACACAGTTGCAACATTCTAGCTTAAATCCAGGGTTAAGAACCAGAGATGAACAACATGCTATTAGGTAGGTCAGTAGAAAGGAGAAAATTCATAACAGCTTTCAAACATGACATTAACCAGACTGTGATAAGAAACATTGGTTAGACCACTTTTGGAAAACTGCATACAATTCTGATCTCCCTGCTATAAAGGAGGATGTTGTGAAACTTGAAAGGATTTACAAGGATGCTCTCAGGGATCGAGGCTGAATAGGCCTGGGGGGAGTGGGGGAGGTGAGGAGTTTGGACTGTGGTGCCATGTGATCCGCTGCGAGGGTTATAAATGTAATTTCACTGAGAAGATGCAAAAAAAGAGAAATGCTGAAATAAAGGTTGTATTAATATTTGGGTTGGAAAAGGAAAGTTTCAATGTAAATCGTGCCATGCTGACAAGTCTTTGATGTTTAAAAATTTTGGTTTGTTAAAATGCTGGTTCAGAAAATCCTTTTAAGTAACTGTTTTACCTTGTTTGAATAGGATCTCAATTCAATGTGTTTTGTGAGTTATGTAATGGGGCAGATTTTGTTTTTACATTGAAATTGTACAACAATTGCTTGAAAAGTGAAGGAGCTAACAACAACATTTTTTGTCAGTGGCCTTCCTACGGACATTAAACCAAGTGAGTTTTGTTGCCTTTCGATCATTTAAGGGATATGAAGGTTCATTGATCAAGCTCACATCATAATAGCCAGTTGGCTTTGTTACATTTAACAGCAAGCAGGAGCAGAAACAACAAAGAATGCTGCATTCACCTAGCCTGCAGCTGCAGCTGCTGCACTGCACACTCAGATGCGCTGGTATCCTCCATCTGAAGCATCTTCTGAACGATGGAAGTCTAGTCAGCTTTAAGTATTTAACTGCCCTTACCCAAGAATTCAGATTTCTCCGTGGAGTGCTGTGCAAGGTCAGACGGAATTTTGTTTTCAGGTTGGACTTTACTGAAGGAGAATTTAGAGAACTGACTCATTTCCACTCAACTTGGAGGGGATGGAGTGTGGATTTAAGAACTTTACTGGTGAATTCTTTCCACATGGGATGATTCTTCAAATTCTATTTATTGTAATGGACTAATAATTTTGTTGTTATAATAATTGTATGCTCTGTGTCAATAATTTGCTTAAATATTGGCTGTCAGAGTCTTATGAAAGCTGGTAGTGCCATCTAGGTGGTTATCATGAAATGATAATGGAAGGAATGAGAATGTGTATAGGGTATGAGCAGCTAGGGAAAGAGCTACGTTTTGTGAAACAAAAGGTTCAGGATGTAGGTTTGCTCACTGAGCTGGAAGGTTCAATTTCAGACGTTTCATCACCATACTAGGTAACATCTTCAGTGAGCCTCCAGATGAAGTATTGCTGATGATTCCTGCTTTCTATTTATATGTTTGGGATTCTTTGGGTTGGTGATGTCATTTCCAGTTTTTTCTCAGGGGTAGTAAATTGTGTCCAATTCAATGTGTTTGTTAAGAGTTGCAGTTGGAATGCCATGCTTCTAGGAATTCTCATGTTTGTCCAACCCGTCCATGCCAACCAGATATCCCAACCCAATCTAGTCCCACCTGTCATCACCTGGCCTATATCCCTCCAAACCCTTCCTATTCATATACCATTCCAATTGCCTCTTAAATGTTGCAATTGTACCAGCCTCCACCACATCCTCTGGCAGCTCATTCTATACCCGTACCACTCTCTGTGTGAAAAAGTTGCCCCTAAGGTCTCTTTTATATCTTTCCCCTCTCACCCTAAACCTATGCCCTCTAGTTCTGGACTCTCCGACCCCAGGGAAAAGACTTTGCCTATTTACCCTATCCATGTCCCTCAATTTTGTAAACCTCTATAAGGTCACTCTTC
>NC_057721.1:60990812-61002341 GCF_004010195.1 Chiloscyllium plagiosum | reverse complement strand
TCTGTGTGAAAAAGTTGCCCCTTAGGTCTCTTTTATATCTTTCCCCTCTCACCCTAAACCTATGCCCTCTAGTTCTGGACTCTCCGACCCCAGGGAAAAGACTTTGCCTATTTACCCTATCCATGTCCCTCAATTTTGTAAACCTCTATAAGGTCACTCTTCAGCCTCCAACGCTCCAGGGAAAACAGCCCTAGCCTGTTCAGCCTCTCCCTATAGCTCAAATCCTCCAACCCTGGCAACATCCTTGTAAATCTTTTCTTGTAAACCCTTTCAAGTTTCACAACATCTTTCCGATAGGAAGGAGACCAGAATTGTATGCAATATTCCAACGTGGCCTAACCAATGTCCTGTACAGCCGCACCATGACCTCCCAACTCCTGTACTCAATACTCTCACCAATAAAAGAAAGCATACCAAACGCCTTCTTCATTATCCTATCTACCTGCGACTCCACTTTCAAGGAGCTATGAATCTGTATGTAAGGATACTAGTGAGAGAGGGTCATGTCGTTTTGTGACTAGTTGATGTTCATGTATCCTGGTGGCTAGTTTTCTGCTCGTTTGTCCAATATAGTGTTTATTACAGTCCTTGCACGGTATTTTGTAAATGATATTAGTTTTGCTTGTTGACTGTACAGGGTCTTTCAAGTTCAGTAGCTACAGTTTTTAGTGTGTTAGTGGGTTTGTGGGCTACTACTCAGATCCCTTGGCATCAAATGCCCACCAACCAGCTCAGCGAGCAACCTACATCCAGAACCTCAACCTGAGCTACATATCTTCTCAAAACTTGCTAACAAAATGTTCAGCTGAGCATGACTCAGATCATATAACTTGCAGTTAACAATGGGGGACTGGAGGCAAGGGTGATTTGTTGACAAGGTGGAAAAGCATTCATTATGTAGAGCCATTTAACAAGATGGGGAAGCACTCAGTATGTAAAGTCAGTTAATGAGGTGAAAAGTATTCATTATGTTAAGCCAGTTATTCATTGTATAACGCAGATGGCTTTATCTCTACTATTGAACTTGCTGATTGAAACGGTCACCCAATTAATATGTATGTTGCCTTATCTGGGTGCTCCTCCCTGTAAAGTAACTATATAATTCACTAATAAACTGCTGTTCAAGAGAAGACCGAGAAATCATGTCTCTGTGCACGTGGGCCAGAATAAAGACGAAGGAGGTAAAACTATACTGTGTCTTCGAGTGTTTTGCTTTGACTGAGGGGAGAAACGGGATGACAGAACCAGCTTGTAGGGGAAACATGCTACTCTCAATATTATTTGTTTAACACAATGTAAAAAGACTAGGGAATGAAAGCAAAGTTCCTGCACTTAGGCTCTCTGGGTTTAGTTAGGTACTGTCCCCAAGAGAGTGTGCATGCAGATTCCACATCATACAACCAGAAACCCTACTTGCAAATGTATGGTTTATCTAACTTGATTTTGGGATTCATACAGATGGCAAAGGTTTTCTTTCTAATAGCAGGCTGTAGGTATATACATTTATCAGAATAACCACTAATGAACATTTTGATTAATACTAATCTCCTGCCTTTTCCCTGTATAGCTACACAACATTTCTCTTCAAATAATCATCTAGTGTTGAGTGGCCAAATGTAACTTGGCTCCACTACACTTCCAGGCAACGTATTCTAGTTTTGAAGAACTCATGTTATCCAGATATTTCCTAATCAGTCTATTCAGAGATTTTTATTACACGATTATGGGGACAGGTGGAATTTGAACCCAGGTCTCTTGAATCAGAGGTTAGGGTCATTACCTGTGTCACAAGAGCTCTGTATTTTATGTTTTTTGTAAAACTAGATAGATTTTACATGGGAAAGTGGTTCATTAAGATCTTGTTTGTGATACACAAACTTGCCTTTCAATATAGGCTACGGACAAGCAGTATACATTCCGTTTGTAGTCAAGGTGGACTGGAGTGCAATGATACATTCTACCCAGCAACAGAGAGCAGCCACTACAGGATAACAACACATAAATGCTGTAAAGAAAGAAAAATAAAATTATTACAGATATAAATTACATAAATATTGATGAACAAACATGCAAATTAGAAGCAAGAGATATTTGATTTCATAAGTTTATGATTAATTAAGGCTTCAATTCAACTTTGTCTACCACCTTTACTCTTTGATTATTGATTGTCAGACAAGTCAATCAAATTCAGGCTTAAAAATATTTAAGAGCCACACCTCCATTGATCTCTGAAGAAAAGAATTCCACAGATTAATGACCCTCTGAGAAAGAAAAAGAATCATATTTGCACCTTAAATGGAAGGCCCTTATTCTGAAGTGTCCCTTAGTTCCAATGTCTCCCATAAAGGGAAACATACTTTTGTCGATTTTTAAAAGTCCCAAGGATCTTGCATGTTTCAATAAGATCACTTACCATTCTTGTAATCTCTAATGAATGCAGGCTCAATGTTTCCTAATAAGATAATCCTAATCCCAGAAATCAGTTGAACAAACCTTCTCGGAGCTGCTTCTAATACAATAAGATCCTTTGTAAGTAAGGAGTCCAAAATTGTGCACAGTATTCATAATGTGGTCTCATCAACACTCTATATAACTCTTGCATAACCTCCATACATTTATGGTATTCCCCTTTCAATGAACAATTTTCCATTTCCTTTCAGAATTACTTGCTGTGCTTGCATGCTAACTTGATTAATCACGTACAAGGATTCCTCCGTACCATAGAGTTCTACAGTCTTTCTCTAGTCAAGTAACTAATATTCTATTCTTCCTGCCCAAATTGACAAATTTACATCTTTCCATATTATAATCCACCTGCCAAGTTTGTGCCCATCCACTAATCCAACCTCGTTGCAGACTCCCAAGTCCTTTGCACAAATTACTCTTGCCTATCTTGTGTCATCAGAAAATTTAGCTACCTTCAAGTTATTAATGTGAACTGTAAATAATTGAAGCACCATCACTCATTATTAATTCTGACACTTTACTCGTTAAAGCTGGCTAAGGTGAAATGATCCAATTTTCCATACTGTCCATTCTGTTAGTTAACTAATCCTTTATCCATGATAATGTTATCTCATACACCATGAATTCTCACTTGCATCGTAACCTTTGGTATGGCACAGTATAAAAAGCATTTTGGAAACCCAAGTACACCACATCCATAATTCTCTCTTTAGCCAGGTTGGTAGTTACTTCCTCAAAAGAACTGTAATAATAACCCAAGTTAAAGACCAGCTGGACCATCAAGCCAATCACGTTCCAGTATGATTTCTGCATATTACCTAATTCCTACACTTACTTATCACATTAGCTCTTAGAAGAAACAAACAGAACATTTAGTGAATCTCATCTAAATAAGCTGGCAATATATTCCAAAAGTCTAAGATCCTGTGTGAAAAATGGGACCTAATATTTAAATGCGACACTTGTAGAATTTTTACTTGTTCCTCCTCATTCTCCCTAAACTATCCAACATGAATAGATATCCACAATCCACAAAGATTGACTAATCCTTTTATTATTTAAGGCCTTGAATCAAATTTCCTTGAAAACTACACTTTTATAGTTCAATTACGCAATTTTCTAAACCTACGATCAGAGAAAGGCTTGAAGAGAACTCAATCTAGCAGTGCTCTTTTGAACCATTTTTAAGGTTCCGACCACCTACCATATAAAGCCATCAAAAGTAGATATAGTATTTTTTAAAAAAATGTCTCATGAAACCTGATAGTGAAACATTAGGCAATAATTTTTTATGAAAAAAAGGGGACACAAAATGGAAATAAAAAGTAGAGGTGCAGAAAAGACAGATATTCAGAAATGAAAACTTATAAAAAGGTTGATAAACGTTTTCTAAAAAGGCAAATAGCACAAATAATATTAAATTTATTGAATCAATAGTTAGGCAAACTAGAGTGAATGGACAAATTTTAAAAAGTTCATAGGATGACAGCAGTGCTTCAGAGTGAAAGGACAAACCTTTAGAAGAGAGAGGAGGTGGAATTTCTTGAGCGAGAGGGTAGGAAATCTGCAGAAAGCTTTGGACGGCAAGTCATTGAGTGGATATTATTCAGCGATAGAAAAGTTCTTGATTTGCAAGGGTATCAAAAGTTGTGGAGAGAGGGCAAGAGAGTGGAGTTGAGAAACATAACAGCCATGATTAGTGGAGCAGACTCGATGGGCTGAATGGCGTCATTCTACTGCTATATGATATGGTCTTTGTGCCGGATAGAGAGCATTTATTATTCATTGGAGCCTTGCTTTTGTTTAGATTACCCATTTTTTAAAAAAGATTTTGTAGATTGGTTATTGTCATTTGTACAGGATGTGTGATAATTTGTTCAGGAACCCCAGACACTCGACTCATCCAGTTCTAGAAACTGATATTTTATTCTCAAGTTCATCCACAAAGAATAAGATATTGCATCCTTTACAGTATTTGAATTAATTTGCAGAATTGTATTTCTAATCCATTGTCACAAAGAAGTGACTGTACATCTATCAATGGACATACACGAAAGTTATTACCTATATTCACTGGCATCCTAAAAACAAAAGCAATGAGCACATTTTTAAAAAGATCAAAGGAAATGATCCCACTTTCCCCCTCCCCCCAGCCAAATCTAAAAAGTGTGTTCTTGGTCAAGTGTGCTCCCTGTGACCAGTATTGGGGCAAAAAGTAAAAGTCTGAACTTCATAGAAATTTGAAGGATGAGAACATGTGGACATAGAGCAAACATACGTTTAGCACACAGCCTCACTGGAATGAAATGAAAGAATTTTCCAATATGGAAAAAGGTTATGTTAAGAAAATTAGAGCACTGCTCAGTAAAATAAATACCGTGTAACAGGGAATGAGTGCTATTTTGTTCATAGCTAGCCTATCAGGCCCATGTTCTGAACGTTCTGACTTATTGATGCCATAAGAAAGGTCACATGGGTTTCAGTTGAAAATTTACTTGCAACATCCATCAAACTCTACAAATCGAATATATCTGCATGGATTTTGCAATCAAAGGCAAACAAAGGGCTCACAATTTATTAGGCAAAAAGCTGCCCAGATATTTTAGTGGATTTTTTTAATGCAGTAGTCATAGAAACGTACAGAAAAGAAACAGACACTTCGGTCCAATTCATCCATGCTGACTAGATATCCCAAGTTAATCTAGTCCCATTTGCCAGCAATTGATCCATATTCCTCGAAACCCTTTTTCATAAACCCATCCAGATGCCTTTTAAAAGATTATAATTGTACAGCCTCCATCACTTCCTCTGGCAGTTCATTCTGTACACACCATCTTCTGAGTGATACAGTTGCCTCTTAGACCCTTTTAAATCTTTTCCCTCTCACCTTTAAAACAATGCCCTCTAGTTTTGGACTCCCCTACCCCAGGGAAATGACTTCATCTATTTACCTTATCCAAGCCCCTCATGATTTTATAAACCTCTAGAAGATCACCTCTCAGTCTCTGACACTCCAGGTAAAATACCCAGCCTACTCAGCCTGTCCCTATAGCTCAAACCCAGCAACTCTGGCAACATCCTTATAAATCTGTTCTGAACTCTTTCAACTTCCACAGCATCCTTCCTGTAGTAGGGAGGTCCGAATTGAATGCAGTATTCTGAAAATAGCCTAACCAATGTGCTGTACAATCACAAGACCACCTCCCAACTCCTATACTCAATGCACTGACCAATAAAGGCAAATATAGTAAACGCTTTCTTCACTATTCAATTTACCTGCGACTTCACTCTCAAGGAACTATGAACCAACATTCAAGGTCTTGTTGTTCAGCAACACTCCCTAGGACCTTAAATGTATAAGTCCAGTCCTGATTTGCCTTTCCAAAATGTAGCACCTCACATTTATCTAAATTAAACTCCACCTGATTAAAATCCCGTTGTACTCTGAGATAACCTTGCTTGCTATTCACTACAGCTCCAATTTTGGTATCACCTGCAAACTTGCTAACCATAGCTCAAAGCAATTAGACATCTATTTTACTGTGGCACTCTATGGTGGATCTGGGACTAGCTTGAAGAGCATATCTCCAGGAAACTAAACAGTTCCTACTGAGGCACACAGTACTAGAAGGTACAAGCTTGAATTTTGTATTAAAAAAGTCAAATCATGTAGAGAGGGGAAAAGAAAAATGGAATTAAGAGACAGAGATAAGGCCAAAAGAAAAAGTAATCTTTCCAAAAATAATTTCAAACAATTAAAGTCTAAATGTAATCTAAGGGACATGCTTATAAAAGTACATTCTAACGGCTAGAAAAATTATTTGATAGAATGAAAATATTCTCTGTAGGGAAGCCACAAAAAAATCATTTTTCTTAATTTATCTTCAACAATGAGTTCAAAAATCTGCAATCATGAGTATACTTACCAACCAGACTCATCAGCAGTGTCTACCTTCTGTTCTTTGTCTACTTTAATATTTTTAGTAACACCTATAGAAGAGCAACAGGTTATCAGCTTAGGAGTTCAAAATTCAGGCACAATGATTAGTCACCCACACACAAGACCACGTTCTTTGTGTGTTCAACTACTTAAAGTACTCAAGATCAGAATAAGTGGATCTATCTTCAAAAGAGGATAAAATGTCATTTATAACCTTGTCGTACCTCACCTTAATAACATATTCCAGGACATAGTCTTCTAATCCCTGACAGGTTACTCTATGGTCCAGACAAAAATCACGCAAAGTAATAACTTAAACATCCAAAACAAATATTAAGCTTCATTAGATCTGACATACAAATGCAGAAATCCATTCTACTATGGCTTAACCAACAGCTATAATAAAAGGTTCAAAGTAATTTCAACAGTGCTTACTTGAATGATGTCCCACTCGCAAAGTTATATGCTTTATTGGCTTTTTCAGTTGGTCAACCCAACAATACAATGGTCATTATCCTATGTAACCATCACTCGGTGTACTGTACATGACTTTTCCCTGCCCCTGCTACACTGTAAGACTCAGTCAAATTATCAAAGACTTTATGAGGCCCATTTTTGTTTGTGCTTTTATCAAGTCTTTATCTATTCAATTGCGTAAAAAGTATATTAATAAATAACAGAAGATTAACTATGTGGATAGTAAAATAAATAGTGCAGTTGTTTTGCAATGACAACAAACTGGAAGATCAGCAGCACATCAAGCCCTCACCAAAGATTGCGACTGTACCTGAAAATCAGGACTTCAAATAAAATGACTTAAACCATTTTCCATTAAAATCAATACAAAAGCTGCAATTAGGTTGAAAACTTTCCTCGTTAAAGAAACAAAACACTACAACTAGCAAAGTAAACTAATCAACATTATAAAATTCCTACAATGGTAAGTGAAATAACTTGAAATAAATGTACAAATACAGAATATTTAGTGCTTCCTGCTCCTCAAATCATCTAGTCACTGGAGATCCTTCCTTTCTCTGACTTACAGCTGCTCTCCCTCCCCAAATAATGTTTCACCAAATCTACCACTCCCTGGCTGTCCTTGTACCTATTCCCTCCACTGTCCTTGCATTCATGCACAAAATCTCAATTTAATACCTGAAGTAAGAGGTTACGAAAGTGCTGATGGGACAAAAACAGTGAGCTGGGAGCTTTCTAATCCATGCTTTTAAAAAAAATTCCTGTTCACTGCTTCAGTCTTTCTGAATAAAGGTTGTAAAGGTGAACAGTGCCAGCAAGTGGCAGGTGGAGCAGCTTTGGCTGCGAGTTGTAACAGCCCAGCTCAGCATTTCTGCACTAATACAACCTAGATTCCCACAAAACAAAAAACAGAAATTGCTGGTAAAGCTCAGATCTGGCAGCATCTGTAGAGAGAAATAAGAGTTAATATTTTGGGTCAAGTGACCCTTCCTCAAAACGGATTGTAGCTAGGAAAGAGTCAGTTTATGGGCAGCACGGTGGCACAGTGGTAGCACTGCTGCCTCACAGCGCTAGAGACCCGGGTTCAATTCCCACCTAAGGTGACTGACTGTGTGGAGTTTGCACATTCTCCCCATGTCTGCGTGGGTTTCCTTTGGGTGCTCCGCTTTCCTCCCAGTCCAAAAAATGTGCAGGTTAGGTGAATTGGCCATGCTAAATTGCCCGTAGTGTTAGGTGAAGGAGTAAATGTAGGTGAATGGGTCTGGGTGGGTTGCGCTTCGGCGGGTCGGTGTGGACTTGTTGGGCCAAAGGGCCTGTTTCCACACTGTAACTAATCTAAACTAATCTATAAAAAAAATAGGACCAAGGTGGGGAGGGTATGGTAAACAATAGGTGGGGATAGACCCCAAAGAGAGAGAAGAACAGTTGGACAGACAAAGGGTTTTGGCCCGAAATATTGACTTTACTGCTCCTCGGATGCTGTCTGACCTGCTCTGCTTTTCCAGCTCCATATCATTGATATGGACAGACAAAGGAGTAGATAACCATCTGGCTAGTAAACTGAATAACTAATGGGGATTGTCAGTGGCTAACACTGGGTAGTATATAATAGCAGTCTATGCAATAACAAGACTAGGAGCAAATTACTGCAGATGCTGAAATCTGTACTGAAAACAAAAAATGCTGGAGATCAGAGGGTCAAGGGTATCCATGGAGAGAAAGCAAGCTAACATTTCAAAACTAGATTTCTCTTCATCAGAGCTGAAGTGAGATGTGGAGGGGACAGCATTTATGCATTGGCGGGGGGGGGGGGGGGCGGGCAGCGTGGTTTGGAATGTTGAAGGGAAAAGGATGTTGATAGTTTAGATTAGGTGATCAGAAGGTGAGAATGGCAGAATAACGGTGTGTCTAACTGCCACACTGGAAAGAACAGATAGTCCCAATGCAGGGGTGGCAGGAAAGAGAGGACATGGTGACAGACAAAGTAACAAGCAAATCTAAATGAAAGGGAGAGAATGGGTTCACAATTTGAAGATGTTGAATTCAATATTGAGCCTAGAAAGCTGTAAACTGCCTAGTTCGAAGATGAGATGTTGCTCCTCCAATTTGTGCTATGATTCACTGGAACATCACAGCATGTCAAGGACAGACAAGTGGGCATGTGAGCAGGACACTTAAAATGAGCAGATATGGGAAAGTTGGGTCATGCTTGCACACAGAACTGAGGTGTTCTTCAAAGCAGTCCCGATGAAGGGCTTTTGCCCGAAAAGTCAATTTTCCTGTTCCTCGGATGCTGCCTGACCTGCTGTGCTTTTCCAGCACCACTCTAATCTGTTCTGCAAAGCAGTCAGCCTGTCTGTGTTTTGTTTCTCCAGTGGCGACTAGGCCACATTGGGGTACAGCAGATAATATACACAAGATCAGAGGAGACACAAGTGAAAGGCTGCTCCACCTAAAAAGACTGTTTAGGCCCTTGGATGGTGAGCAGGGAGGTGGTGAAGGGGCAGGTGCTGCACCTTCTGCAGTTACATGAGAAGTTGCCGTGGGAAACGGGGGTCGAGTAATGCACTAGGATGCCCCAGAAGGAATAATCCCTCCGAAATGTAGGCAGGAGGAGTGCGAGGAAGATGTGTTTGGTGGTAGCATTCTGCTGGAGTTGTCTGAAATGGCAGAGAATGATCCTGTCAATGCAGAGGCTGGTGGGATGAAAAGTGAGAAGGAGGAGGACCCAATCACAATGTTGCATAGTGGGAAGGGGCAAGGGCGGAAGCACAAGTGATAGATTGAATGTGGTTGAGAGTCTGTCAACTGCAGTGGGCAGGAAACCACTAATGGCAGAAGGAAGATATGTCAGCAGCACTGTTTTGGAAGATGCATTATCTGAACAGATATGAAGTCGGCAGATGAACTGGGAGAGGATAGAATCCTTGCAGTATGTGGGGTGGGAAGAGCAGTAGTGAAGGTAGTTATGAGAGTCAGGACATAGGAGAGCTCAAGCCCTAAAGTTATTGAACTTGATACTGAGTGCACAAGGCTGCAGTGCCCTCTAGTGGAAAATGAGGTGCTGTTCTTCCAGCTTGTGCTGAGCTTCGTTGGAGCGCTGTAGCAAGCCTCAGACAGAGACGCTGCAGAGGGAACATGGTGGTGTGATAAAGTAGAAGTTAACTGGAAGCTCTGTTTTTTTTTGCAGACAGTCCCCATTAATAGCTATTCATCCTCCTAGCCAGATCATTATCCATGCCTTTGTCTGTCCAACTGTTCTTTTCATTTTGGGCTCTATCCACACCTATCATTTACTCCTTACCCTCTCCCCCCACCCCATCTTCTGTATATCAACTGAAATTCTCCTAGCTACCATCAGTTCTGAGGAAGGGTCACTCAATCTGAAACACTAATTCATATTTCTGCCCACAGATGCTGCTAGACCTTCTGAGCATCTCCAGCAATCTGTTTTTCTGTATATAAACTGAAATTCTCCTAGCTACCATCAGTTCTGAGGAAGGGTCACTCAATTTGAAACATTAATTCTGATTTCTGTCCACAGATGCTGCTAGACCTTCTGAGCATCTCCAGCAATCTGTTTTTGTTTCCTATTCACAGCATCCATAGTTCTTTTGGTTATTGTCTAGACTCCCTCAAACCCAGAGCTCCAGCATCAGTTAAGGAATGTCGTAGGTGATTCAGCATAAGAATGGATCAAGAAGAATGGAGTGGCTACAAATCAGAGGATCATGGATGGAGAGAAGCCACACATCAGTGGACATGTGCAGGGAAGGAAAAGATAGAAGTGTGACACTAGGTAACAGAATTGGTCTAGATACAATAAGCTGAATGGTCTCCACGTGCAGTGTAACAATTGTGATTAGAAAGTGAGTGGATGCTTCAAAATTGTTTCTCATTTGACAAAATTGGTACTATGTTGAATTGAATCCCACTATGCTCACTAAAATTAGAGCTTGTTAACGTACCACGATGAAAATAAAACAATGTCAAACATGTACAGTATAAACTGTCACTTTTTCTTCAATTTCCACATCATAAAAGGAATTCCAACAGAAAAAAATCACCCAACTACTCTCTTTACTGAATAAAATTACTAACTCACCTGTTTCAATAACTTGTTTAGTTTTATTTTATTAAAATCTCTGAATTTTAAACACTTAAAAATATTTAACACTCTGTACACCAATTTAAAAACTTAAATGTTTCCCCAAAGATCCAATTTCTGGCATTATTACAGGAAATCTCTCCAGCACTGCCTGTGGACTGGATATTTAAAACTAATGTTACCTTTGTCCTCCACTTCGATAGCTCACTTTGCTCCTTCTCACTGCTCTCCTACACCTTCCAATCACCCCTCTGCCCCTATCCCACAACTCCTTCTCTGATTCTCGCCATCTAGTCCATTCCCTCAGAAACATCCTTCTGCCACCAACATCCCACTCACCCCCAAATCCCTGCCCTCCCCTACACACCCAGATCCCCATGACCCAGAGACCCCTCTCAAAACACATCAAGATTGCTCCCTTCCCCATCGCACCCAGGTCCCTTCACCGAGTCCCCTCCTCTCCCAACATACCTGGTTCACCCCATCACCCCAACAAATCCAGAACCCCACCCTCCAAAACACACTCCACCTGCAACAC
>NC_057721.1:60984079-60990684 GCF_004010195.1 Chiloscyllium plagiosum | reverse complement strand
CCCTTCTCCCTCTCTCTTCCCCCTCTCCCACTCACTGCTCAGGTAGATCATGTCCTCCTTCGGGTTTGCTCCGACCCAGGCCAGCGAGTCTCCCACCGGCAGCCGACATTGGGAGCAGAGGAACACGACCGGCAAATCCCCGCTGATGAAAGTACCCGAATCCCTGTTGTCCGCTTCATCGTCCGTTACCAGATCCACCGTCACTCCCGCCATCTTTCAAACCGTCCACCAGGACCACACTGAGCAGGCGCAGAGAACGTCAGGTCGCCGGCTGCACGCCTGCGCACGAAGCCATCGTTGAACGTACACCTACGCGTGCGCAGTTCCTTTACAGAGTATCTAGTTTCCGCTGGTTAAAGTTTGTTTGAAGTTAAAGAGCAATTTTAGATGTTCCACCCACATCCCACTCCAGTGGTACTTAGTCAGCAGGAGGATAATATCATGATAAAACACAATGTCAGCTGGTCAAATAGTTCTGGACCTGAAATTAGGTTAGATTCCCTACAGTGTGCGAACAGGCCATTTGCCCCAACCAGTCCACAACACACCAACCCTCCAAAGAGTAACCCACCCAGACCCATTTCCCTCTGACTGATGCACCTAACACTATGGGCAACTTAGCATGACTGATCCACCTGACCTGCACATCTTTGGATTGTGGGAGGAAACCAGAGCACCTGGAGGAAACCCACACAGACACAGGGAGAATGTGCAAACTCCACACAGTCACCTGAGGCTGGAATCAAACCCAGGTCCCTCGTGCTAACCACTGAGCCACCATGCTCCACTATGCTAACTCTATTTCCCCTCCAGAGATGCCAACAGACCTCAGAATCCCTACAGTGCAGAAAAAAGCCTTTTGGCTCCAAAGAGCATCCCACCCAGCCCCAGCTCCCTAATTTACCATGGCTAATCCACCTAACCTACACATCAGACAATTTTAGCATGGGCAATTCACCCAGTCAGCACATTTTGGACTGTAAAAGGAAAACAGAACACCTGACAGAAACCCGCAAATGTACAGGGAGAACACACAGATAAGTCATCCAAGGCTGGAATGAAACCCAGGTCCTTGACATTGTGAGGCAGCATTGAGATCTATTGAGTTTCTTAACGTTTTCTGTTTTCATTTCAAATTTGCTGTATCTTCAGTTCTTTGTTTTATATTGGAGGAAATAATTGCTTTCCTGAGCATTATAAAACCATATAAGATGTTTTGGGCAGATTGAATGCAGTGTCAGCTATCTGTTCTGAGAATGCTCTTATCTAGGGCAAAAGCTATAGAAACCCTGGCCTACCCACACATCAAAGACCCCCACTCAAACCTCCAGGTTTAGTTACGTCTGATACGGAACACACAGCACTACAGTTGGCCTGATTTCAGGACGTTCAGAAAAGTGACAGTTTAGATCAGTGCACTCCTGGTTTTTTTGCCATGGTTTACTGGCCGTCACTTCTCCCAAAGCATCCATCAGGCAGAGGAGATATTCACAGAAGAGATTGCTGTAAGTGCCTCACCATCATTATACCCGTGGGCCGGCATGCCGCAGGTCTGAGGTCAAAGCCTCCTATGAGATCCTCAAAAGATGAGCCTGGGGCCATGAAGAAACAAGTTTCGTGTGTTACCAAGGTGATACACAGCTGAGGTATTGTCAATGGAGAGGCTAGGTACTGATGGATTCATATTGCTGTTAACCTAAATACATAACATCAAGCTGTTGGACAGATACAGCTGCCACAGCATTGACTGTAATAGAGGTTTCTCCCTGGTATCAGCAGGATGAGGATGCAACCCTGAAGATTTCCATTAAAAATAGAAAAGTGTCCTCATATCATCATCAGCCATTCTGCCTCTCCATATCAAAATCAACAGTTCTGTGACAGGGCAGGTGAGAAGTGAAGGTATTGTAACTAGACTACTAATCCAGACTACATAATCTCATTCACAATGAAACATTACCCAGGCTGAGCCATGCTTCCTGTAGAAGTTATCTGTGATGCTTGACGTAAAACCTCTGTCTGAGCTGTCAGCGTGCTTTGGCAGCTGCTACTGGGTCCCTATTTAATTTGCTAAGGGTCTCTGTTCCATAAAGTTGATGAAAATCCTCCTGGTAGTGACACTAACTTGACTTGGACACCAGCAAAGTTTTTGAAGGACTGCATTTTTTTTTAACAGATTCTTACTTGACTGCAGTCATGGCTAACCTCAAGGTGAGCATTATGTTGGTGTGCAGTTACTGCAATGTTTAACTTAACCTTGTTCTTTCTTTCTACTCTCTACTAATCCAGAGACCCAGGTAAATTCCTGGTGACCCAAGTTTGAATCCCACCACAACAAATGATGAAATTTGATTTCAATAAAATCTGGAATTAAAAGATAACCATTAAACAATTGGTTTACTCATGTAATAGAATCCCTGCAGTGGAGAAAGAGGCCATTCAGCCCATTGCATCTACAATGACTCTCCAAAGAGCATCCCACCAAGATCCAGCTCCAACCTTATCCCCATGGTTAATGCCTCTAACCTGCACATTCCTAGTTCTGAGGAAGGGTCACTGGACCTAAAACGTTAACTCTGATTTCTGTCCAGAGATGCATGCCCGACCTGCTGAGCTTTTCCAGCAATTTCTGTTTTTTGTTCATAAAAGTGAGTGGTTAACTCAGTCCAGGGGACGTGGTGGTCTAATGGTATTATTGCTGGGTTGTTAATCCCAAAACCCAGGTAATGGTCGGGGGCCCTGGGTTTGAATCTTGCCATGGCAGATGGTGGAATTTGAATTCAATAAAAAACCAGGATTAAGATTATAACAATGATCATGAATCCATTGTCAGAAAAATCCATCTGGTTCACTAATGTCCTTTTAGGAAGGAAATTGCCATACTTATCCAGTCTGGCTACACGTAACTCCAACCCACATCCACAGCAATGTAGTTGTCTCTTATGCATCCTTTAGGTAGTTAGGGATGGGCAATAAATCCAATTATAGAACATAGAAAAGTACTCCACAGAATGTTGTGCCGAGGATTAATCCTAATGTAAAATAAAATAACTTAACCGACACACCCCTCAACTCACTACTATCCCTGTGCATGTCCAACAGTCGCTTAAATGTCCCTAATGAATCTGTTTCCACCACCACCGCTGGCAACGCATTCCATGCATTCACAACTCTCTGCGTAAAGAACCTTCCTCTGACGTCCCCTCTATACCTTTCTCCTAATATCTTCAAACTATGACTTCTCGTGCCAGTCAATCCTGCCCTGGGGAACAATCTCTGGCTATTGACTCTATCCATTCTTCTCATTATCTTATATATCTCGATCAGGTCACTCTTCCTCCTTCTTGCCAGAGAGAAAAGACTGAGCTTAGTCAACCTTTCTTTATAAAGCAAGCCCTCCAGTCCAGGCAGCATCCTGGTAAACTTTCTTTGCACCTCGCCAAAGCCTCTGTATCTTTCCTATGGTAGGACAACCAGAACTGGACACAATATTCCAAGTATGGTCTCACCAGGGACTTGTAGAGCTGCAGCAAAACCTCGCGGCTCTTAAACTCGATCCCCCCGTTAATGAAAGCCAAAACACCATATGCTTTCTTAACAACCCTATCCACTTGGGTGGCAACTTTGAGGGATCTATGTATTTGAACACCAAGATCCCTTTGTTCCTCCACACTGCCAAGAATCCTGTCTTTAATCTGTATTCAGCATTCAAGTTCGACCTTCCAAAATGCATCACTTCGCATTTATCCACGTTGAACTCCATTTGCCATTTCTCAGCCCAGCTCTGCATCCTGTGCTGCACTGCAGCCTCGATATTTTCAACGGCACCTCCACCTTTGTGTCATCTGCAAATTTACTAACCCACCCCTCAACCTCCTCATCCAAGTCATTTATAAAAACTACAAAGAGCAGAGACCCAAGAACAGAGCCCTGTGGGATGCCACTTAACACTGTCCTCCAGGCAGAATACTTTCCATCTACAACCACTCTCTGCCTTCTGTCAGCCAGCCACTTCTGAATCCAGATAGCCAAATCTCCCTGTATCTCATACTTCAGGACTTTATGCATGAGCCTGCCATGGGGAACCTTTTCAAATGCCTTGCTAAAGTCTGTCACCTCCTCAAAGAACTCAATAGGATTTGTGAGGCATGACCTGTTCCTCACAAAGCCATGCTGACTGCCTTTAATAACGCTATGCTTTTCTAAATAGTCATAAATCCTATGCCTCAGAATTCTTTCCAAAACTTTACTGATCACAGAGGTAAGACTGACTGGTCTGTAATTGCCAGGGATTTCCCTATTACCCTTCTTGAAAAGAGGAACAACATTCACCTCTTTCCAAACCTCCAGTATGACTCCCGTGGAGAGTGAGGAGGCAAAGATCTTCGCCCGCAGCTTAGCAACCTCCTTTCACACTTCCTGGAGCAGCCCAGGATAAATCTGGCCTGGCAATTATGGGTGGGTAATAAATGCTGGCCTAACCAACGATGCCCTCATCCTGTGAATAAATTAAAAATACCTTGTTAAACCACAATACAAGTCCACTTATTTTCCAAGCAGCTTAAACTGTGAGTGTTAAACAGGGCTCAGCAATTCCACATCCAAAAAATCATAACTACGTTCTGTAGTCTGCATCTAGTCATGAATAGTGGTGGACAATTAAAAAGCTCCATTGAAGAGGAAGACACTTTAGAAATATCCCCATCTTTGACTGGTTGCCCAATACCTCAGTGCAGGAGAATCGACGTTTTGGGCATGAGCCCTTCTTCAGGAATCAGGAGCCCTCCCTGAAGAAGGGCTCAAGCCCGAAACATCGATTCTCCTACTCCTTGGATGCTGCCTGACCTGCTGCACTTTTCCAGCAACACATTTTCAGCTCTGATCTCCAGCATCTGCAGTCCTCACTTTTTCCAATACCTCAGTGCAACAGTCCTCATCCAGAATGGAATGTTGTGTGCAATTCTGGTGAAAAATATAAGAGGGACAACGTTTTCACGCAGAGGGTGGTACATGTATGGAATGAGCTGCCAGAGGAAATGGTGGAGGCTGGTACGATTGCAACATTTAAAAGGTATCTGGATAGGTACATGAATAGGAAGGGTTTAGAGGGATATGGGGCAAATGCTAGCAAAAACTCAAGTATGGATGAGTTCGACCAAAGGGTCTGTTTCCATGCTATACATCTCTATGACTCTAAGTGCCGAGTGGATGCTCCATTTCAGTCTCCTCTACAGATCCCAACATCACAGATGCCAATTTTCAGCCCATTCATTTCACTCTATATGATATCAAGGAATTGTATTGGATAACACAAAGGCAATGACAATCCAGCAATAGTACTGGAGACTTGTGCTGGACAGCTTGCTGCATCCCTAGTAAGCTCTCCTAGTACAGCTACATCAGTCATTTCGATCTGGCAATGTGGAAAATTGCCCAAGGATGTCCTATGCAGAAAAAAAGGACATATCCAACCCAGACAATTACTGCCCTATGAGTCTACATTTGATAATCAGCAAAGTGATGGAAAGGATCATCAAAAATGAAATCAAGTAGCACTTACTTAGCGATAACCAGCTGACTGACACCCAATTTGTTCCGTTAAGAAACTCAGTTCCTGACCTCATTGCAGCCTTATGTCAAATATGTAACCATTACCCGTTGAGATTGAATGGCATCACTGAATTCCTCCACTATCAACATTCTGCTTGTTAATTTTAACCAGAAAATGAACTGAACTAGTTATGTAGATACTGTGCTACAAGAACAGCTCAGAGACTAGGCAACTTGCAGTGAGTAGAGTCATAGAGTTATAGAGATGTACAGCATGGAAACAGACCCTTCAGTCCAACCTGTCCATGCTGACCAGATATCCCTACCCAGTCTAGTCCCACCTCCCAGCACCTGGCTCATATCCTTCCAAACCCTTCCTATTCATATACCCATCGAAATGCCTCTTAAATGTTGCAATTTTACCAGCCTCCGCCACATTCTCTGGCAGCTCATTCCATACACGTATCATCTTCTGCGTGAAAAGGTTGCCCCTTAGGTCTCTTTTATATCTTTCCCCTCTCACCCTAAACCTATGCCCTCTAGTTCTGGACTCCCTGACCCCAGGGAAAAGACTTTGTCTATTTATCCTATCCATACGCCTCATAATTTTGTAAACCTCTATAAGGTCACCCCTAAGCCTCCGATGCTCCAGGGAAAACAGCCCCAGCCTGTTCAGCCTCTCCCTACAGCTCAAATCCTCCAACTCTGGCAACACCCATGTAAATCTTTTCTGAACCCTTTCAAGTTTCACAACATCTTTCTGATAGGGAGGAGACCACAATTGCATGCAATATTACAATGGTGGCCTAACCAATGTCCTGTACAACCGCAACATGACCTCCCAACTCCAGTACTCAATACTCTGACCAATAAAGGAAAGCATACCAAATGCCTTCTTCACTCTCCTATCGACCTGCAACTCCACTTTCAAGGAGCTATGAACCTGCACTCCAAGGTCTCTTTGTTCATCAACACTCCCTAGGACCTTACCATTAAGTGTATAAGTCCTGCTAAGATTTGCTTTCCCAAAATGCAGCACCTCGCATTTATCTGAA